>NC_142812.1:29785878-29994649 GCF_049724085.1 Artemia sp. Qi Xiang Cuo | reverse complement strand
ACGACATTAAAAAATGACTTTCATATTAACATTGTAACAGACAAACTCAGAAGATTTGAGCTGGACTTAATGTGAGTTTTAGAAACTAATATTACATGGGTAGGGATTAAGAACTTATCTTATATCGAAAGTGTGTGCTCAGGCAGGAAGGATTGGGTACATGAACAGGGGCTGATGATGAATCAGGAAGCTGCTAAGTCTTGTTTAGGCTGGGAAGGTATTAATAATAGAAGACTAATTTCTCATTTTATGACTAAAAAGTTCAAGGTATCAGTTATAGTAGTATACGCCCCTGTAGAACCGACTAATGGAGATACTAGTGACTCAGATGAATTTTATTTACAGTTACAGGAGCAAATAGACAAGGTCCCAGGTAGAAATATGATGTTATTGCTGGGAGATTTTAACGCCCAGGTTGGTAGAAATAAGGATTGATGGTATCCCAGCTTAGGTAAATTTGGTGTAGGAAAAGAAAACAGTAATGGATACAGACTTTTGCAATTTTGTAGGTATAACAATCTAGTTATAACCAATACGGTGTTTGGTCATAAAATGGCTCATAAGCTAACATGGTATTCACGTGATGGTAAGACAGCAAACCTTATTGATTATGTTATAGTAAACCGAAGACTGGCAGGATCAATACAAGATACTAGGGTATATAGGAGTGCTGGTATTGATGTTAAAAGTAAAGATCACCATCTAGTAGTGTCAAGGGTTAATTTAAAGCTGAAATATCGGAAGGGTAATTACCTCCCGGGAAGTTATGATGTTAGTAGACTCCAGGATGAGAATTTGAGAGAAACTTTCCAGGAACAGTTGAATACTAAACTTGAGAGTTTAAAATTTGATAATGTGGAAGATGGTTGGAATAATTTTAGAAAAATAATTTGTGAAGTTGCTGAAGGTGTATTAGGGAAGAAAGCTAGAACTGCAGCTAAGAATATTAGTGAAAAAGCTATAAGTTTAATAGAAAGGAGAAAGGACTTGTACAATAATTATCTGAGTGATAGATCACATGAAAACAAAAGAAATGTAAAGAAAGTGGAGAAAGCATTGAAATATGAACTAAGGAGGTGTGAAGTGGAGGCCATGGATAAAATTGCCGAGGATTTAGAAGATGCAGCTAAACGGCATAATAGTAAAATATTGTACTGGCACGTTAACAAATTGAGAGGTAGTAGTCAATCCGGACTTGTCCCAGTTAAAGATAGGAATGGGGTGGCAATTAGCGATAAGGCAAAAGCTAAAGTGAGATGGGCCGAACATTTTGAGAATTTGCTTAACCGAGATAGAGTTGCAGGAAAAAATATAGAGGAAAATGAAAAAGTTTGTGATACCTTGGATGTGAAGGAAGATTTGTTTTGTGAGGAGGAATTAGAAACAGTACTAAAAGGATTAAAGAATAATAAGGCTCCAGGTGCTGATAGGGTAGTAAATGAGTTTCTTAAATATGGTGGCTCTGAGGTTAGAAATAAGTTATTGAAAATTATGAATATGATTTTTGAAAAAAGGGAAGTACCTAACGATTTTAGGAAGAGCTTAATTAAGTCACTTTATTAAACAGGTGATAATACCTAGTGCGGCAATTATAGATGCATTAATCTGTTCTCTGCAGGTATTAAATTGCTTAGTAATGTGATACTTTTTAGACTGAGAGATGCCGTAGACAAATTTATAAGAGAAGAGCAGTGCGATTTTAGAAAAGGTAGAGGACGTGTTGACCAAATTTTCACTCTTAGGTTAATAATTGAGAAGTGCCTAAGTTTTCGAACACCTTTGGTCCTCAGTTTTATAGATTATGAGCAAGCGTTCGATTCTGTTGATAGAGGAGCTTTAGTAAAGGTTTTATCCTTGTATGGTATACCAGACAAATACATTGAAGTGATTAATGCTATGTACGAGAATAACACTGCTGCGGTTAAGGTAGGAAATGAGGTTAGCAGCTGGTTTTGTATGAAATCAGGAGTTAAGCAGGGCTGTGTTCTATCCCCTTTGTATGGATTATTTTGATGGACTTTGTTTTAAGGAGCACAGGAAGGGCAATGGAAGGCCATGGAATCAAATGGGAGGAAAAAGTCTCCTGGACTTGGATTATGCTGATGATTTAAGCATCCTAGATGAAAGTGTGAGCAAAATGAATGAAGTTTTAGAGGTTCTGCGAGTTCAGGGTGCTAGAATTGGTTTGAAAATTAATGTTAGGAAGACTAACTCACTAAGGCTAGGAATAAGTGAAGATGAAAAGGTGACGTTGGGTAATGAAAAGATTGATCTGGTGGGCAGCTTCACTTACCTTGGTAGTATTATTAGTAAAGATGGTGGGAGCAGTGAAGATGTTAAATATAGAATAGGCAAGGCTCAGGGTGTTTTTTCACAGTTATAAAAAGACTGGAAGAATAGGAAGATAAGTCTGCAAACCAAGATTAGAATATTAGAAGCTACAGTCATGACAGTGGTCAAATATGGCTTTGAAGCATGGACGCTCCGAAAAGCGGATGAAGATTTGCTAGATATTTTCCAGAGAAATTGCTTAAGGATTGTTCTGGGTACCCGGCTGACTGACCGTATTTCCAACAATAGGCTATACGAAAAATGTGGTTCAATACCACTCTCTAGGGCTATAATGAAAGAAAGGTTGAGGTGGCAAGGACACGTTGTGCGGATGAAGGATGACAGATTGCCGAAGAGTGTTCTTTTCGGCCAACCATCTAGGGCTAAACGGAAAGCGGGTCGTCCCCGTCAGGGGTGGGAGGACGTCCTAAAGAAAGATTTAAAGGAAATGGGAACGTCGTGGGCGGGTGTAAAAAGGGAGGCTTTGAATAGATTGGGGTGGAGGAGGAGCGTGCGTAGCTGTGTTTGCCTCAGGCGGCTTGGTGCTGCGATGAGTTGTTAGTAGTAGTAGTAGTTTATAATTCATCAATTCCGGAGAAGCACTTTTTTACTTGTATCTATGATTCAGTAGGAATTGGAAAGTGAGTACTTAATATCAGAAACGTAACATAATTTGACACAAAAGTAAATTATATAGAGATTGACAAATATAGATAGTGTTTCAACTTCTGTTTATAAAAGACAAACTGTATGTTATTAGAGATAAAGATGAGCATACAGATGAACGTCGATCTGTGTGGTAAACGTACGAATGAGTAAAGCGGGGTTGTCTACCCTTCTTTGTGGTTTCACATTAATATTAATCCATAGCAAGTTCAGATTTATATGTAGTCCAGTTTCATTTCCTTAACCCAAAATAAACATAATGAGAAGAATCTCTTTAGGAAAACTCTTTATAACAGCGGCTCATAATAATTCATTCTTCAAACTTCTCAAGAACAAATAAAATTAAATAGTTCAAATAATTTTAACTGTTAGTTAAAATAATTAACTACAGCCAAAAAGAAATGTCTCCTAAGAAAAGGTGCCCTTCCACATCTTGACTGCTCCTCCCTCCTTGACAGTAATAACTAACTTGCGTAAGAGGTATGCAATCCGAACGGAACTTTTTGCCTTTTTTCCGCTGTTGTATTTTAGAGACTATTAAATTCAAGCAGGAAAAACTAAATGGATTTTAGGTCTTCTCTTTTAAAGCTGGCTCACTATGGACTGAAACCCCATATATGCTGTAGGTACCAAGAAATATATAAGTTAAATACACAGCAGAAAGAAAATGTAAAACTTATCGGATGAATGACACCATTGATAATCAGATAAAACCAAATATTTTCAGATACCGTTTTTCTTTTTGGTTCAAGATTAAGACTGGACAGTAATGAGATCAGAAAATATTCTGAAAGTTAGGAGGCTCATTGGATCTTTCCTTAGAAAACCAAGAATATCAAAATAAAAACATCTTATGCCCCCTGGACCCATTTTTGGGATATTCATACCTGAAAACCACAAATTTATCTGTTTTTTTCCATTTCTAATTATGAATCTATTAGGACAAGATCTTTTTTCGTCAGTGTTGCCATGTTGAACCGTGAAATAAATCAGCAAAGCTAACTAGATAAACTTCACAGTGTTTTTTCCGTAAAAATTCAAACATGAACAGTTTATTGATTCCTAAAGACAACTACAACCTCAAAGGAAAGCTACACCCTCCTAAGCTGTCTTGTGCCATATGATTTTAGCTTTTTTTTTTTGTGTTTTTTTTTTTTTTTTTTTTTTGTGTTTTTTTTTTTGGTGCCTGCTACTAGAAAAAACGAATAACTGCATCTGGAGGTCTTATACATTACACATTGAATTTCTAATTGCTCCTAATTTTGGAAGATGTATATCGTTTCCATTTTATTAATCTAAACGGTCAGATTTCATTTTTAGTGTGAATCAATGTAAAATAGCTTTTTCTGAATTGTTATAGTTCTGTCAGAGTGCTTCTTGAAATGGTATAACCATCAAAAATTTTATGAAAGGTTTTATAATCGTCCGATTCTAACTCGTCCCTTACATTAAATAGGGTTTCAAAAGGAAAATACCATATAAACTATATTTCAAAAAATACGCCGATATTCTAAAAAGATAAGATACACCCTAGACACCATCATTTTCCATAAATAATCTATGAACATTCGCATACCAAAATACAAACGATTCATTTCTTTTTTCTTCATTTTTTCTTCTTTTTTTTGCATTGTCACTTAAAATCACTTAAAATAATCAGCTTCCTGGAAACTTTTTGAAATTTAGACTTGATTCAAAATTGAAAAAGAGTAGTTATGGGGACCTCCTTCCCTACTCAGCCAAAAAGAGCTAATATCTCCTTTATAAACTTAGAAACCCGAATATCATCCTCTTGGTAAGGATTATCTACTGGATGCAAATATTTATTGTTTATATATCTTCTTTATCCTTCAGCCTGCTCCGTGTCAGGTTTTAGAAACTAAATTTTTTTTTATGAATCTTGATAAATAGCAATAAGTAGGAAGAATGATGCTCCTGAACATTAAATGGGGACATCAAAGTTCATTATTTTGTAAAAAAAAAAAAATAACGAAAGTTTTGCTTTATAGTTTTGTAAATAAAAACAAGAATATGTTAATGAATAATCTATCAAGAATAAGTAATTATGGAATCTATCGATAGATTATTGGAAAAATAGTGTCCTTGTGTAATTTTGTTTCCTAATAAGCCTCCATTAATGTTCAAAGGGTATTAGTTTCAATATTTATAGGTCAGCAATCAAGGGTCTTAAGTGTAGCAGATATTTAGTGAGTGTTGTTTGAATCTTGTGCATTTAAAATTTATTTTCTTTTAATTTCTTCCCCGTGAAAGTTTGAATTTGAAAGTTTCAATCAATTCTCTCACTTGAAATTTTGAATTTTGAGTGTCTTCCCTCTGAAAGTTTTGATTTTTGTCAAGTTACTTTGACCTTCTTTTGCGAAAATTGTATCAAGAGCAGACTAATTTCTAGAGTACCTTTTGGAAGCTTGTCATACGAATACTATGCCATTGAACCTTCTATATTTTAAATCTAGATTGTGGGTCCAGTTCTGCCAACTGATTGTTTTTTGTAGTCAGTTTTAATGGGCTTGAGTTGCAGCAATAGCTTGTTTCAGTTTTATTGCTCATGGCAGAGTTACTTCAGTTCAATACTTCTTTTAGTACGTTCAATATATTGAAGATCAGAGAATCCACATGGAGATCGTTCAAAACCGCGCGGATTACGACATTGCACTGGCCAAGATTTTAGAAACACCCTCACCAACGGTTATAGTGGCTCATCTAGCTTTGGAACAATGTGTTGGGTATGGTACTTCCGTTACTATTTTTTTTTCTTTTTTGATTTAATTGGTATGCCAAAGAAGAAAAAAAATAGACTGTGACTCAATATAAAAAAGAGAAAACAAGACAAATAATAACGGATAAAGAATCCAAAGCTCTTTTACTAAAATCATACCAACATGCTTTAAGAAAAGCCTTTTTTGTATGGTAGGGTATGCTATTAAAAACTGAAATTTATCTAATGCAAGTGAACTTTCATGTGACCAACGCTTCAGTTCAGAGCTCATTTATTCAACAATAAACTATCACAAAATGCACACAAGCACATCCCCCTCCCTTTGAGAGGCTCCTTGACCAGGGAAACAGAGAAGAAAGGAGAAAAAATGTAAAATAAATCATAAAATAATCAGTAGTCTATATTTTATATTTTACTAATAACTTTTCGACCATATGATGCGAAACCACACCTCAGCCCAACATCTTCAAAATAATATCAATCAGACTAGCGCAGGTCAACCCCCAGCCAACAACTTCATCTTCATAATATCAAAACATAATTATAATAACGTAAATACACCGCAAATATATCAATAGTAATAATTATAAATTAAAAGTTTATAATTTACTATTTAACTTAAATTTTCATTTTAATCCTGTAAATTAAGTTTTTCTGAAAGAAATCCAACACCAATTTTTAAAATTCCCAAAGACTGATTGAAAGATTTTTCTCAAGTTTTCTTATGATATAACACTAACATGAAAATTTTCTGGCTTAAGCTCTTTCTCCAGGCTGATGGAATTAAATAAGAAGAAAAAATCTTCTTAAAAAACTTTTTCGCGTGCTGACCAAATGGTCTTCGTTGTGCATGTCAGAGATCTCCCAATTTACTACCTTCGGCTGGGAGTGCAATGCATGGTTGGAGGCAAATTATTTGACCCTTCCCGTGTTTTCCTCCCAGATTTCTCCAGGTACCCATTTAGAGGTGGGTTGACTCTGGCACCTCTGAGCAGAGTCACACCATTGACCGTCGTTCCAAACCAAATAACCAGCAACACCAGGACTCGAACCCCTGTTCTCAAGATTTCAACTCCAATGCGTTCACCTCTTCGCTAAGATGGAATTAAGTACGAAGGAAACAAAAGAATTCAAATAGTTCCCTTTACTTCGGAAAAGATTAGTACATGTTGAAGATTTGAAGATGAGTTATTTGGACTATATATTACCAACTGTATTATGCTTTGTATTATTCCAGCTCAATATTATCAACCAAGTTAGGAAACACGGATAATTATCAGTCTTACTTACAGTTTATCGATCAAAACCGAGCAAAGGGGAGTAGAAGCGGGTATGATAATACCTCGAAGTGCAGTTGGGATGTACCCTAACAGCCTTCTTTTGTACCATAGATGTACAAAAGATGTACAAAGTTACAAAGTTAGATGTACAAAGTTAGTCGTCTCTGTGTATAGAAGATATAGACGATTCTCTTGAGTGTATCCACCTCCCGCCTGTATATAATGTATTTTGGGTGTTTTAGAACATCCAATTATTTGTCAGCTAAATGTCCCTTTTTCTTTTTTGTAAACTTCTGAAATATGATTACGTCAGGCTATTCCTAATTGCACATCTATGGGTGATACATCGTCTCGTAGATGTTGGGACGATGCAGCTGTGATTCTCCTCTTTCGTTGTTTTTCATTAACCATTCATTTTCCCCCAATGAACACGCTGTTTCCTTGAACGCTTTGGTGAAAACGGGAGATGTTTTCATTCAGTTTTTTTTATTTATTAAATCTTTAGCTGAAAAGAACTGTGAGTTTTTTGAATTTGCTGTCTATCTTTCACCCTACTTTCTGGCCGGGGTAGTTTATAGCCTAATGTAAGTTGCAGTTGCAGTAACTAAGGAGGGTAGATACCTAGGAGATACCGTATCAGAGTTTAAGGGGGTTCCGCCCTAGGCACAATTTTTGGGGGGTTTTGCTCACGTTATATATACCCCTGCTCCAAGCCGACTACCTGACGTGGTGATTTGGTAGTTTTAAGCTATACCAAGATGTGGTATTGATCATTGGGAATATTCCCGATTCCAAGGTTTTCCTTTAAATTTAGGCTCACATCTTAGCCTATAAACATAACCTGTAACTTCTTTCATTCGAATAGTATGTAATTGTAGCATTAAGCTTCGATGCCACCACCACACTGGTAGTTAGCGGTGGTGTTTTAGAGGTCCAAAATTAGAATCAAATAGCCTAATGCTGCTTATTCATCCAACAGTGGCGACTTTCTTAATTGTCCCAACGATATATATAAATCACCTGTCCTTTTTTCAGCTTTTTGAGACACGGACGGACAAAGGTATCGAATTCGAAGGTATTGATGGCCGCTATGGATGAAATAGGATCCCATTCTTTTTTTATTTTTTTGGATTATTTTCATAATGCTGATCTTAGAAATTGTCCACCGTCTTCGAGTCTGTTCTCTACTTGCTTGGAGAATCTTGGAGAGGTAATATAAATCCAATAAATAAACTAAAAATCAGTTATCTCAATTCGTGATGCTTTAATTTTTTTTTTCTGATTGGCTTGTTGCTTGCTTGGTATTTAGACTGGTTGAAACGGGCTTCGAGGAAAAAATGTTCTGAACCCTTTGCATTTTATTGACTTATGACACCCTAAAATGGGCCAAAAATTTTCTTTCTCCAATAAGCTTAAAACTTAGGGTATAATGGACACAAGGAATCTCAATGATGACAATAAATTTTGGGTGAAAAATTTGGTTCTATCGATTTGTGACGCAACAAATTTTCATTCTTTTCCGCAGATCAGAAAGAAATTTGGTTAAGTTCACTTTTAACGGCTGACTTTTTATTTTGTTGAAGAGAACAAAACAACCTTTTTTTTATGCTTTATCTAGACGCGTAGCTGTTTGAATACACTAACATTTTCGCTAATGACGAAGCATAACATGGAAGGTTCTTTTATTAAAATGATAAATAAATATACGTCTATATTGAAGTTGGTTTACAGGATAAGGCTCATATGGCTTCAGCCCCATAGAAGACGAAAAACTGTGCAGACTTTCAGTCTTTATTTTATAAAATATTGCACAAAACTTGTCAAGTATTTTGACTGAATATCCAAGTTTTCCCTAAAACTTAAATTACAATCCTGCATTTTAGCGCTTAAATCGAAAAGCTAAAAAAACTTGCAAATCTTCCTATAAATTATGATGTATTAATTATAACTAATACAGTATAAAACTGTCAGTAAAAAACAAACAGAAATTGATTCGGAGAACTTTTTCCTAGAATTTTTTTTTTTGAAAAATAAAGAGCGATATTAAATTGAGCCCACTTTGTACCTGACATTTGCTAAAGATAGCTAGGGAAATCCTTAAATGTCAGCTTTGGTGAAAATCAAACGCTGTCTGCAAAATGTTCTCTTGAAGTGTTTTACATTTGAACTTCCATGGTGCAAAAATAACCTCTAATTGGTAATGTGCTAGCCCAGAAACCTTAAATACTAACTTCGATAGAAATCAAACGCCTTGTGTGAAAAATCCAATTATTTCTTCTTGAATCAGAAAAGCCTTACTGCAAACCCGATTAAAAGGGGTCAGAGACGGAGGGTTTGGACTGTTTATCAAAGTAGATCGAAGAACAAGCATACACAATATTGACCATAAAAGGCTGAGGCTGAAGTGTACGCACTGTTGACCAAACGGGTCAGAGACCAACGGGGTTAGACATGGATTTTGCGTTCTGTTTGCCAAAGGGATCGGAGATGGACTGTATGCACCCTTCACCAGAGGGAACCAGAGGTGGATTGTGTATTCTGCTAGAGTCAGGGAAGGATTTGTGCTCTGTCTAGCGAAGGGAGTCAGAGACTGATCGGATGCATGCACTTAGTTCGTTTAATTCTTTAATATGCCTTTCTATGGTCTCAACCAGAGACGAGACGGAGAATGTTCGCACTTTTGGCCCAAAGATTTAAAACGGAAACTTATGCACTCTTGACCATAGGGAGTCAGAGACAGAGTGTACGCACTGCTGATTAAACGGGCTGGAGATGAACTATACGCACCTCCTTCAAAGGGGGTTGAATATAGACCGAGCATACGCACTTACGACCAAAAGGGGGTGATAGAGGGATCATACCCACTGCTGACCACAGGAATCACAGAAGAAGGGTACCAGAAGGAATCGGAACTGGAGTGCTCACACTATTTACTAAAATTGTCTCAGATGGGATGAACGCACAGTCGACTAAAGGAGTATGGAAGCTTAGCCTACGCACAGTTGACCAAAAGGAGTCTGAACCGGACGATTAGAAACAGAGCTTACACATTCTTGACCAAAGGGGTCGGTAACAGAGCCTGCATCTTGATTTCCGAAGGATCGGAGACAAGATGTACGCACTTTGGACTAGAGGGAATCAGGGACGCGTACACACTGTTGACCAAAAGGGTTAGGAGACAGAGCGTATACACGGTTGGTCGAAAATAATTGGGGCTAAACTGCTCAAACTGTTGACCATAGAAAGTTTGAGATATATCGCATGCACTGTCGACAAAAGGAGGTTTCCGTGCAGAGCTTCTGCTCTGCTGACCAAAGAGGAGTTTCAGACAGAGCTTATGCACTTTTGACTTTTGAGCATACGCACAGTTGCCCAAAGAAGATCAGTGATAGAGCGTATGAATTGTTTCCCAAAATGTCTCTGAATGATTGTAACTCGAAAAAAGTAAAGGGAGTAAGGCCCAAGGGCCTCATTTTGGTCCCCTCAATCACACAAATCGCAGATTCTTGTTTGACTGATTTCGACAGGGTGTAACATGTCCACCTTTGTATTGAAATGTGAATATAAAGCTTCTATTTTATCTAGTCTGTTTTATTATTTAAGGTCTTTGTCCCTGGAGCTGCACTTATTGTTTTGTCCCTGGAGGCACTTCTGATTACTATGTGGGTGGGCGGGTGTACATTGCGTGTTCAGTGGGGTCCAAGCTGCCCTTCTATTTGTTTTTCTCTTAAAAAGGATAATAGAGCTTAAAAATTATGCTTATAAGAGGTTTTATTGCTATTAAAGAGCTGTTGGTTTTAGCTGTCGTAAAACAAATTTTAACTTAGGGTAAATTGGTTGCATTTGTGTCTGGAATGTGGTCATGACTGAGTTGTGTGTATTTATCTAGCCAAAGCTCAGAAAACAAGTTTTTTTTTTATCTACCATAGTTTTGCTTTAAAGTTGATGATTTCTTATAACTACTTTCAACAAATCCAACTTGGAAAATGCTGTAACAAAAGGCGTAAGAGGATTCAAGGCATACAATCTGCATTCGGTATTGAAATTTACGTTAAATAGTTAAAGTAGTAAAATTAGCAGAAATTAAGTGTCATGCGCGTAAAAGGCATCCGTTCTTTTTTATACTTTGAGAATGAGTGCCATTTTTGCATACTTTTTGAAGAGGAGCACGAACAGCTGAAATGTCACCTGCTAAGGATTACCTACTGACCATTTTTGTGGAGTTAGTTCCAGTTAAATATGTTTCTTATTCGCCTCTTAGTGTCGCTGAGTGTAGAAGTCGTCACTGTGGAGTAGCTCTAAAACAAGATAACAGGGAACAATAAAAGGTGATTTTTTCTGATTAAATTCTCCTAAAAAGCCAGGGAAATTGGAAAAAGCACATAAATTTTGACAAAGACCACCCTTTTCTTTTTAATATGATAAAAAAGAATAATATTGTAGGATAACTTAAATAAAGATAGAAGGAAACCTGCCTATAGCAGAATCTTATATTTTCCAATCCACACGTTTTCCTTAATAATAAGGTTGAACCAATCATCCCTAAATACCTCTAAGCCTATGCAATAAAATTACTTTAGTTAATTTGTACTTATCTTCCAGGCGTAAAACGGAGTAGGCTAATTCAGGCCCAGACGAAAAAAAAGTTGCACAAGATAAAACTTAATAAACGAATATAAATGCCTGTGTTTGCATGAGTGTTATCAGATGTATTTACGAACTTAAAAACCTTCAAGAATTATTCTCTTTTTTTTCCAAATGTTGTGTCATGGTCTGTTATTGATTGGGATGGAGGATGCGTGCGCAGCTGCGGTGGCCTCTGGCGGCTTGGTACTGCAGTGAGTTTTTAGTAGTAGTAGTAGTAGTTTCAACAGTTTAATGACTATATAAGGATTTGGCTGCATGGTCTCTATCGTGATAGAGTGTCACTTCACCACTTGATATATATCCTTGATTCAATTATTTTTATGGCCTAATAATGATGGCACATCACGTTATGTCAACCAAGCTGGTAACCAAAATTAAGTAATTGACGCGAAATGCACTTGGGACTTATTTATAAAAAAAAATAAGTTGACAGCAGTAATACGACGACTAATTAAAAAAAAATCAGAATGTAGAAGTTGATTTGATTATGTTCTTACCAGCAAATTTGGCTTAGAAAGTACAAACTCAAAACATGAACCAAAATGATAACCAATGGGAACCAATATTATAGCCCTTGTTAGACGATATTCTTTTCTAGCGATAATTATTGTCTCATATTCATGAAAAGTGAAAGCTTTACATGAGCGAAGATAATCCCTAAGATAGTAAATGGTAAAAACTGAAAGATAATCCATCTAATATTTCAATAGTAATTTCTTTTGTAAAAGGTTTTCTGCGTTGGCAAACTTTTAATATTTATAAGGTGCTACAAATATATTGTCTACTTGGGTGTTTATAATATTAGGTAATATCACAAACCATTTTTTAGGACAATTCCAATTCTGCTTATTGCAATATAAAAATGCTATATTTTTTACAGGATTTCATTTCAAACCGACCCCACCAGTGCATGGAAATAATCGCTCGACTTGCTACTGCTGGAAGGGAATATCTTCCATTCTTGGCTCCTCATTTTACTCCCCTGGTTACTTCCCCAGGGAGCGGCAAAGCCTACTCTTTCGTCGAAATATACAAGCTCAGCTTTGAATTATTGTTTGATAAACCGTTGATTCTTTTTAGTTTAATCACTAAGGTTTGTTTTTCCTTATAATTATCATATTTATCTTAATGAATATTTGTTTTTGTATTTTTATAGATATGTAAGTGAGAAAAATTGGAGGGGGAGGGGGTTTTGGCACTGGAGCAAGAAAGGACACTTAATATGAAAGTTGCAGGAAATTGTACTGCCCGAGTTGCATTATAGCCAGACTTAAAGGTAAGATCAAAAGTGCGCTTGGTTACATTGCCCATATATATTGCGTTCATAATATCTAGTCCCTTACCACCGATGATATGCACAGTCTAGTAAATAATGACGAAGACCATATTGCCTTTTCCTCATACAAAAAAAGGACCAGAAGATAATGAGGAATTTGTGAAGAGAGTGAATAACGAAGTTCTACAAACTATTCGAATATTTTGGCTATTTATTCAACAGCCATCATCAGTAAAAAAAAATTAAAGCAAATAAAAAGAAAACAAACTTACTCAAATAATCACATCCGTAAAACAAGTTTTTTAAATAAAATCATAAAATTAAGTTCTCTAAAAGAGTCTAGGCTCCCCCAACCTATGTAATAGGCTGCTGAACCTATTACATAGGTTAAAGATATTATATATCTTGGCTGAATGGAGCCAGATGAAATCCAGGTTATATTGAGTGCGGCTGTCACAAAATTAGTACTGTAAGTCAAACCCACTTATCAACTAAACACTGTTTTTCAAAAAAAGCTGCGAGAAACATAAAGCTGCTGTTCATTCCGATTTCTCTGAAAAGTTTATTAACACCTCTGAAATTTTGTGGAAAAATCTAATACATAAGCAAAGAGAAAAGTCTAACCAGTCATCTCCCCCCTCCTCTGAGTTAAACAGCTCCGACGAATTTACTACTAATATGCAGAATATATCCTCTCCCCCCCCCCCACGATAGGCATCAATGTTGCCATTAGAAGATGCATTGATGCATGTAATAACCGAGTCAATGGACACCCATGGTGCTCCATTTTAAGGCAGTAATTATATCGCGTTTCTTGTGTTTTTAATGTGCCTGTATTTATATTATACATTTTGTTTTTATACTATTTGTCATTTTCTTAGTGCGTCTATTTTGCCTGTCTTATATTATGATTTTCGTTTTTTTGTCATTTTCCGCCTTTTTTTCTTTTTCTTATGCTCCGTTTGTTACTTATGTTTGTCGCGAGTTATAAATAAATTCAACTGAATTTAATAAATAAATTCAATAATCTTTATCAGAGATAAAGATTAAGGCTTTTTTTTTAAATTAGAAGATTTAGAAGCTTGAAATAACATTTTTTCTATCTACAAGGCCAATCTGGCAATAAAATACAAGGAAACATTATATTATTCAATATTTGGGAATAAATTAGTATTAATACAAGCTTTTCAATTCTAAAAGAGGACGAAAAAGTTAATAATTAGCTGGCTGAAGACTCACTGAAAAATAATTGAAAATAACTTTGTTTCTTGATCATAATTTTCGTTTTTGAATCTATAATGTATTGCGCTTAGTTGAAACACTCGGACCATTCTATTCAAGTGTAGAAGTGTATTATCATCGATGTTTTTAGCTCAGTTTGAGAACTAAAAATCAACGTGGAAACTCTCTGCTTAAAAAAATACCTATAAAAGTCAGAAAACAATCGAGTAAAATTAGCAGGCGATTAAAAAAAAATGCGACGAAAAGGCTAACAATAAACTCAAATTGTTTTCTCAATTTATTTTGATTTTGGGTGACCAGATTCTTCTTCCTCAAGACACCCTCTGATACCCCCCCCCTCCCCGCTCACTAAAGCCTTGGCTGTTTGTACCTCTGCATTTGATGATTCGATAACAAAAATGCTGTATTAATACTTGGGACAGTCTTTCTAACGTATGTCCTCAACCTCTCTGTTTTCATAACATCATTATTATCAATTAGCTAAGATTTTATATTTTTAGTTTGATTTTTTGACGTGGCTGGAAAAGTTGCTACCTGACTCTGGAGTTCAGCATGAAGCAATCCAGGTTTTGTTTTTATATTTTCAGAAACTCGGATATTCTCCTCAAGATGAACAAGCTATTGTATTTGAGGTTTGTTTTTATTTATTATTCATTTGTGTTATTACTTCAGCTGATCATTATTTGTTTCTTTCTAGTTAGTAGAGCAGAATAAACAATATAGTTTTTTTTACTTACTTTACATACTTGTCGGTTCATTACTTACAACAAAAGTCCCTTTAACCGTCTTTGGGCTCCTCATGTCTGGAGATTTTCTGGAATAGTTTTATGTTGGTCATATCTTAAAGAGATATGGCATAACGAAAAGCTCTGCAAAAAATTGCTACTTTTTTCCAGTAAATGTCAAATTAGGAAAAACTTGTTTTGAACGAGAATTAAAAAGTTTGATAAAAAATAATACTTTTGGGTCCTTTGAATTTAACCCATGAGAAGAAGGAAACATTATGCTACACGCCCTATGTATTTCCATCTTTTGGTCATGTTTGTGTCAGTGACAAGAGGCTACTTGGTTATTTTCGTGGCGTTTTGCAAAATGGGCCTAAGTCCACTTTTTTCCCGAAAATGAGTAGGCCTATATTGTTCGAAAGAACTTAAAGAGATCTATCGATTGGTCTATTCGAAATGAGCTTATCTTTAATTCTGACCGAGTTACAAATTGTTCCAAAACAGTGCAAAAAAAGTGTTGGGGGGGGGGGGATCTCGTGATAACCATATTTTTAGATTGTCATGTACTCGTCTGAAGACCAAACTGTAGTGCGTTCTCTCTTACAAGATCCAAAAGCTGTTACAATTTCTACTTTTCCAATTCTTGATCACTTATATCATCTTTAAAGTTCATATATGCATCCTTTTTCTATTACGAGTACGGATTCGACACTCTAATTATTAGAACGAAGACGAAAGAGGAAACAACTTCTCCTTTCGTTTCACCACAAATTATTGTTAAGTATCTGAACGGTTTAAGGCTTTAGCCGTTCAGTAGGCTGAGTAGACACAGCTTCAGGCTACAGAATTTTCATAGAACTCCGTGATTCCTTCAGGCGTGTAGAAATCACACGCAATTCTCGTAATTGATTCTACTGTGCATCGCACTTTCCTTGCACGTGAGATAAAACTTGACACGATTCATTTCATTTCTCGCTTGCCGCTGGCTTGCACGAAATTGTGAGTATCCAGAAAAATACTATACGAGTTATATATTAACATCAATATTTAGATGGTGCTGCTAAACTCCCTGACTTTACCAAGCTTAATCAGCAACTGAGATTGGCTCTGCGTTCAATAATCTTATTGCAATTGGTCTTTGAAATTTTAAGCGTCTAATACTCAATTCCAATAAATTATTTTATTATTGCGCTTCTTCAGGGCTCAATAAGTCGCAGATAGGAATATTTATCTATTACTATAAAATAACAATATCTTCAGTTACTTTCAGAGGTTCTGTGTGCTTGCAAGATTTTTTTAATTGGTTTTAAAGAAGAAAAAAAATATTTTGATGTTTAAACGGTGCTCCGTAGGGCATAATAATTTCGCTTATTCAACAAGTTGCTGTAATTAATTGAAATAAGCTATGTTCAACGCGAGGTAGATGGGGAGAGATATGAGCGAGGCCACAGCATCCAGTGGAATGTATCCAGTAAGATATATGTTTTCAGGTCTTTTATTCAATGATTTAGCGCTGACATCAGCACTATAAAAGAAGCCTCTATTTAGAGGGCGAAATAAAAATGAATTAAGTCGAAGTATTTTTGTTGGCAAACCTTCCCCTAAACCTAAAGCGTAAATTTAGGAAGTGCAAATTTTCAACAAAAGCTTTTTATCCACCTTAATAGACAGAATTTATTGTTGATGAATAGAGTTTGCTTCACACTGATGATTTACATCCATATTGCCACCAAATGAGGGTTGGCATAGGATGAGGCAGTATTCTGATGTCCTGAGATAGATATAGATATTATCAGCTCTAGTAAATATTTACTTGATTTTTTTTTTTTCACTTACTTATCCTGATGATGTCATTCTCTGAGAGAGAAATCATGAAATTTATTCATACAAGTAAAGTGTCTTTCAAGGCGTATCCAGGGGGGGGGGGTACCCGGTTTCACCCCCCCCCCCCTCGAAATGTTTGTTTGACTCGTAAAAACGTAACGAAAATGGACATAAACAAATTTTGTATGCGTTATGTATGCGTTTTATATAACCCCCCCCCCCTAAAAAAATATAAACCCCCCCCCCCCCCGAACAAAAATTCTGGATGCGCTTCTGGTGTCTTTCTTAGTGTTAAAATTTATTTAAGTGACCTGTTTGTCACAATGTACTTGTAGCAGCCTTGGTTGTTTAAAATTGTTGAACCTTTTTTTGCCTTTCTTTGTTCTCCTGTTTTCATGAAAATTAATATTAAGCTCTGGCCTTCAAGAACTTGTAAACCAGCTATACTCTTCCCTTTTTGTTCAATTGTTTTCTAGTATTTAAGTTTTGAAATTAGTTGTTCAATTTATTTGAAATTGTGGTAGATTGGAAAATAAACTCAAATTACTCTTAAGCGGGGTTTTAATGTTCAAAAATTAATATAAGAAATTTCTTTTTAAAGGTGATGCGTCGACACTTCCGTCAACTGGCTTCCTATAAGCTTTCAAGGAATTTAGTGCCATCATTGTGCCATCTCGTTCAAGCAAGTTCAACACAATCCATATCCAACGTAATTTGGTTTGACCTCATAAATGTGTTGTCCAATGGAATTATCTCTTTAAAAGAAGGGACGAATTTGCCCAATGTAAGGAGTGATGTTGAAAAACTTGTGTCTCAGCCAAATTTAATCGATCGCGTCGAGGTAAATTTTTTTTTTTTTTTTTTTTTTTTTTTTGTGTTGGGTTTGTATTAATGTCAATTATCTGAGGTCAAATTTTGAAGGCTTCAGGACTCAATCTGTTAAAAATAATTGTTGGATTATTTAATTTTTTATTTTTCCTTTGTCACTGTTTCTTTTTAATTTTATTCTGTTGTTTTATTTTCTATGTATTCAATCAGTATGTCCTTTGTGATCAGTCACATTACTCTTCCATTGCCTAGGCAACCTGGGAGATATCGCGGTGATAACTTGGGCCCTATAAACAAAGTTTAAGTGATACCATTCATAAGAAACGGATATACCCCCCCCCCCCCCCCTTCTCTGCCCATAATGCTTGAAACTGTGTGTTCTTATGGAGAAGGGGAAAGTGAAACAATCTTATGAAAAAAAAATTGTAATATCAAAGGTCCTTTCCAAAAAAAAAATCTCTGGTCGCCCTCTAAAGCTTTTTTGTACTCATAATAATCATAATTTCTTTATAATCCTTTCATTGGAGTTAAAAATTAATGAAGTTGAACTTTTATTACTGTTCTGTGAAATGCATGGAGTGTAACTATAGTCTTTTATTTCCTCTCCCATACAAAAACATTTGGATGGTGGAAGAAAGTAGCATCTTCGGCGGTTTTTTGAAAGTGGTGGCTGGTATGGGTGGGATTTTAATGGCCGACTATATACGTTTGAGGGCCTGTGAGTCCAATCCCAATCTCCCATCCCCCCTGAAATTGAAATATATCTCCAGTATTTTCTTTCAGTTCGACTTTTTTTAAGTTACCCCTCTCCTAACCATCACCCCCACTAAAAAACAGATCGTATGTAATTACCTAATCGTAATTGGTGTTCATGGGATTGATTTTGCTGTTCAAGTGGCTAGTGTAGAGAACTTAGTAAACATTTATCTTCTGTATCTTCTCTGCTTTTTTTTTTTTTTTTTTTTTTTTTTTTTTTTTTTGTCTAAAATCAGTAGGAGTTTTCGTACCCCTAAACAATTGCAAGCTTCTCTCCAGAGAAGCCTCCTTTTTTCTCTCTTCTTTAGAACAAAGCCCTTTTCACGATGGGAGTAATCTTATCTAATAAAGAACAGTTGCATTTTCATTGACATAATAAAGAATTATTGGAATCAGCGAGGAAGTATGTTAAACTAACTAAAACGAATTATGAACTCATTTGTATCAGTGTTTGCCTTGCACCTTAGGTTCTCCAGAGCCTCCAGAGGTGCCCAGAGCGTCCAAGAAGTGTCCTTACTCGTCTCTGACATTGTGGCTACGACATTGCCTTCCTATCCCGGTTGTAAAAACATTAAAATGCCGTAGGTTTTGCAGCGGAAACCTTCGGGCAACCAAAAAAATGTTGTATCGAAAAATGTTCTTACGTACTCGCTCGTTATCTCCTGCGATCTAATAAGTCGAAAGCTTCATCAAAAATTTTTAAGACAATGTTGAGTTTCTTGCGCCATTCTAAACTCTCCTCTATGAACATTCGGAGGGTAATTATTAAGTGTGTGTAAAAGCGATTTTAATGGGACCCATGCTACTCATCACGAAGGTATTCTTCTAGATGACGTTGCATTTGAACCAGTATAATGTCAAACAGGAGATTGCCAGCAATAAAATGTCGGGTTAGTTGTTGCATATCGTGTTTCCTTTTTCTTTAACAGCTTTACGAGGGTATTGTAGCAGTAGTCTATGAGTCCATTAGCTATTGACCAGATGAATAGGAGGAAGTTTTTCCAATTGGTTATGCACGCAACAAATGAGCATTTTAGCATTTCCGCCTTATTGCGATTTTTCCTAGAAATCTGCCATTCTTCAGCTACTTAACTGCCTTCAGAATTTTGTCTTTGGTTTGTGGCTCTATTGTATTATCAAATGAGAGGCGGGCTCTTCAGAGTTTGCAATTGACTAGTCCGAGGCTCGTCTGTCCAGGAGTTTGTCGAAGAAATTAATATAAGAAATTTCTTTTTAAAGGTGATGCGTCGACACTTCCGTCAACACTTCCGACACATATCTCTTTCTCCTATTCAGACCCTGTCATCAACACGCCAATGCTTAAGTATCCTTTTATTTTGTGAAATGATTGAAAATACAGAAATAAATGATCTCATTCAAATCTTAATAATACCACCATTAGCTATTTTTGTTGGATTGTACTTGGGGCTATCTTGTTCTACTTTGCTTAAATATACCTTTCTTCTTATAGGCGCTTGAAGCTATTGAGATCCTGGTTAGACACTTTGGTAACGAACGTCAAAATCATGGACTCTATGGATTATATCCCCGGTATCGTCCTTACATCCAAGAAATAAGTATCGTTTTGCACCTGATTGGTCGCTGTGTTTGCGTTTCAACAATTAATATTAATCGATCAACCTCTCCCGGCATAAGTAAGTAGTTTATGCATGGGCGCCCATAAGCTGAATTCCAGGGGGGGGCAAACTTCGTCTAATTGCTACTTTTAATGCTATATAATAGAAATCTCAGAACAAAAATATAAAAATAAGGCAGCATCATTCAGCTAGTGGGGGGCTCTTGCCCCCCCCCCCCTGGCTGTTTATGGAGTTTATGTATTAGTAAGCAGTTATGCATAGCCGATTATCAGACAATTAGAGCCAATTTTAAGGGAACCTGCACATCTTCTGAATAACTATTTTGCTACTTGCAAAATAACAGAACATAATGACTGTTTTTTCCTGCTGTCACAATGACTGTGACATTGTGGCAATGTCACAACATAACTCGTGATAGCAACACAAAACGCCTGGTGTCAACTAGGTAGTGCAAAGGTGTGTCAGTTATCTAGATATATTTATTTACCTCAAGGATCTCCCACCCCTCCCCTCTCGCCTCTTGACTCACAATCTCTGGAGGGGAGTGGTAGTAACCTAGTAAATCAACTATTGTATGAATTATATGCTAAAATCTATTGTATTAAATGGGAGAAAAACCTGAGTCAGGATATTTTTCAATTATGGATACCATAGTTATCATGGTAGTAGAATATATGCATGTTACAAGAAATGACACGCCAAATATAAAAATCAGAAGTAAAATATCTGATTAGTAACAAGGAGATTTTTGTGAAATGTAGCGAGAATCAAGCTTAACTAAGCTCCCGTTGATTTGCCGTTGATTAACCTAGGCTGTTATTGATCTTCTTACATGTTCAATTCTTTGTTTTTTCTTCTTCTTTTTTCAACCCTCGTCATATTCCGAATCGTGAAGTGCAAAGATTTGAAATTAAATCTTTTTGCAAGTGTTTGACATGGTGCATTTAACGAATATAGGGCAATTGCAAAGGAAAGCATTCAATGAACTGGGTAAAGTAATTATTCTGTTCAGTGATTAACGTTAAAAATGTTGTCTAAACCAATAAAAATGTACACTACAAAATACTAGTCGTTTTCAGTAAAGATACAGTCTTTAGATGACTTAAATGCGTGGTTAAGGGAACTCTTAATTGCGGTAATTCCCTTTCGTGTTGAGTTTGACTTGATTTTTTCTATTTGTTTTAGGTTTTCATTTTTTCATCCGTAGTAATTTATGCTATTTTTAATCTTGACGGAGTCGTCAATTTTAATCCCTTTTCTTTTTGGGTTCTACATTATTTCATTCATTTTAATTTTTGATTAATTTTTCATTAATTAAAATTAAATTTTTTATTTTAAGATTTATTTATTCCATGACTTTATTTTTATCGCTCTTTACTTTTCTTTGCCACTTTTTTTCAAAAACGCTTTCTAAAATCAACTCCTATTGGCTATTTAACATAGTTCGTTACGGTTTAATTGAAGTAAACTATTAAAGTTTTTTGGGTTATTCTCCTTAAGAACTAAAATAATGGATTGTAGTTTAAATTTCAGAGAAAGTTTGAGTATTCAATGAAACGGCTATATCAATTGCAGCTTGTGTTATTGTTTTTTAATGATTTTATTGCTATACAATTTTGGGTTGGTGAGGAAGGCCATTTTCAATTATATGCAGCGGAACTTTGCGGAATTTTTCATCTTCTATTTTACAGAAACCATCCTGTTCTCTATACTGTAGACGTCATCGAATATAAACATATCTTAAACCATCATTTGATTTAAAGAATCATCTCATATTCTATTTCGTTGTAGGTAGTAGTGTCTGCACGTTGTAAGTAGTTGTAAGTGGTAAGTAATAATTGTAAGTAGTAGCACCTGTCTACATGTGCTTTAAGTTACAAGCCGATCAGCGTGAAAAAGATGAACTTGAACCATTATTCTGAAAATTACAAATCAATCGGGAATAACAGTTTTTCGTTCCATTTTCGGTCACGGTAAATCGATAAAACCCATCTGTCCTCCTAGGCACCTTTAACCCAGTCTATATCCACAGTAAGTTGCAAACCTGCTAGAGACGAAAAAATGGGTGCTCTATCGGCCACCACGAATCGATACAATCATTTTCCTGGCTTCGTTGAGATAAGAGAACAACATTTTTATTCTAATTGAGGTCCCTCGTCTCTATTTACATGCCCTATACGTTTCAAGCCAATCAGAGAAGAAACAATCCTTTCAGATATTCTTGTATCACGGATTGATAAAATCCCGTTTTTCAAAGTTTTTCTTCTTCATTGACTTGGCCAAAGTACCCTTAGTCCAATCTTCATGCCACTAAATTGTTTTTCCAGTTTTTTTTTTTTTTTTTTTTTTTTTTTTTTTTTTTTTTTTTTTTTTTTTAGAGTCTCCTTGACCGAAGGACTTAGAAAATACAAGTTTCAGGCTGCTCAAAGAAAAAAAAACACCCCTTTTCTAGCCGGTAAAAAATTATTTTGGCCCTCTCATCCACTCGCCCAAGCTTAAAATTCATCGTTTTTGATAGTCTGGATACACATAATGTCTTTTGATTTACCTTGCTACTTCTTGGTGCTACTAGGTCTCATAGTGCGAACAATTCTAGTTGGATCCTCTCCTTACCCTACCCCTTCCTAATAAAAAAAGACTCCCTGAAATTTTCAACTCGAGCCCTCCCCGTGTCATACTGTTCCTGAGCTATTACAGATGTGCTAATTGATTACCTGGGTACGCATATACTACGAGTATTTCAATTTACCTCGCTACTTCCCCGCGAATAGATTGTAAGTTCCACTTGGGTCTGTAGTATAACAGTTTTAAGTAGATCGGGAATAAGTTTCATTTAGCCCTCCTCCCTCACTCCCCCTTTAATTTAAAATTGAATGTCTGAGGTCCTCTTCCCCTTCCCTCACCCCCGCCCAATAGTCTTTTAAAGTTTCAACTCAATTTTTCCATGCCATTCCCGAGATATTGCAGAAGCGCCAAAGTTCCGTTTGGGCTTATAGAGTGAAAATTTTTACGCCGACTGGAAACAAGAGATATCTGAGATGTACTCAGGTATGTATTTGATGTACTCCGGTACGCGGGCAGTTTTGAGAGTATATCCTTAAGAAACTCTTTGAAATCTTGGCCAAGCGAATGAACAATCCCTAATAGTTTCAAGGTGATCGGACAATCAAGACCAAACATGCCCACCTTTTCTGCTAGACACAATTTGTGAACTATTTGTAATTGTTCTACCAGTCACTGAATTTCTTACAAAAATGGTAAGTTTTTTATGCTTTCAGTTGTTGATAAACTCTGGCCATTGATGCGTGATCTATATGCGCCTTGGATTTGTACATACTCGGTGAATTTCGATCGCCAGGTTTACTCCTCTTGGATCCAGCAGCTTTCAGAGGATAGACTCCGCCTTCTTCCATGGATATCCACAGATGCTGGCCTAGCAGTAAATTTGATGACAGGCCTTCTTGACATTATTACATACTTGAGTGATGTATTGCCAAGTAAGAAAAAGCTACTTTTATTACGGAATTTTGGTCATTTTTCTTCTCTTTTTTGCAACATATTGTTATTATTTTTTTTTAATCAGTGAATTTACTGTAAAGTTCAAAGCTAAAGTTCAAAATTTAATGGATATAAAACAATAGAATAAATGGTTACGAAGATCAGATACATATTTAAGATAAAACTATCGGTAATGATATCTCAAAGGTCATGATTGTACTGCTAAGGGAGAACAATTAGACTTTCAAGGAAAGATAAGAGATAGAAACCTATTAAGAAATTGGTTATCACAGGTTCTTAAAGTGCACAATTTGCTTTTTCAAGAAAAAAAATAAAACAATGAAATAAACAAAACGAAGAAGAAAATTGTTTTATTCTATAGATTGGCAGAGCAATTGAGTTGGAACTGGCTTTCAGACTTGTGGGAATAATAGTTGAAGTTCAAATATTTTGTTTCATCCGGAAGCCTTTATAAACAGGAAAAAAGGGTAAGAAAAAAAAACTAGTTTAAACAAATTAATACATACATGGAAAAATGAAAAAAAAAAAACACAAACGCTATGCGAAAAACAAAAATAATACCGAATGAAACTCATATTTTATCAACTATAGTTGTAGTTTTTAAATCACCCTACCCCGTCGTTTGGGCATGGATTATCGCATTGGACTTTTTTTTTATTTAAACAACAACTATAGTTTATGAAACGTGAGTTCCTTTCGTTTTTCTATTTTTTTTATTTGAACTGGGTTTTTCTAATTATTATGTATGTTTTACTTTGCTTAAGCTAGTTTCTTCTCCTAATTTTTTCCTCTTGATAAAGAATTCCGGGTATGAAATCGAAATAACCAAATTCTGCAATTAATTGTATTTATTTTCACAGCGTTCACCGTCTTAAAAGTTTACATGTTTTCAATATTTTCGTTTCATTTTAGTTGTAACTTGAAAGATAGTGTTGCCTTACAATTATTTGAGTCTAGGTTGGACGGTCAGGGTCCGAGGGAAAAAAAAACTTTTAATCTAATGGCATGCTACTGTCCTACTCTTGCTTTATTAGGTCCGTAGTATTTAGTCTTGAAGAGGCCATGCACTAGTGTTACCCAAGGCCATGCACTAGTGTTATCCAAGGCAATGCACTAGTGTTACCCAAGGTCATACACTGACAGGAGTGTTACCCTAAGAGGAGTTCAATAGAACTTATGCTTTGAGGCACCAATTAGGGTGGGGGGAGGGCCTCGTCCACTAAATTTCAAAATATCCCTTTTGCTTATTTTCATTGGTACGTATGTACTATCTGTAACACACGCGCCATATTATATAGGAAAGATCCTTAAGAAAGTAGTCAAACGGGTTTCTTTCAATAGACAATTGGGTTGGAAACCGTGGTTTGTCTTTGCGTTTACAATATTTAAACTATTCGTTTTTCGGAGTTTAGGGGGGGAAAAGGTACCTAGAATTTGAATTTTTATTTTTGGGCTTTGAAGTGCATTTCTTATAAAATTTAGACATGAACCAGTTCTTCTGTGAACTAAAAAAAAAAGTAATTCGTTGTCTTAAGTATTAGTGGTTGGACTGAAAGAAGATCCCTTAAGCAAGTGTATTCTCTAGAATTGAGGATGGATATCCAAAATGACAAATAAATTTTATGACATTGAATACCAAATTATCTTTAGAATCCTATTTGAATAAATCCATCCTAAAATATCCTTCAAACTAGGACATTTTACAAATATCTTGCCATTTTGAGAAAATTCTAGAAAAAGAGTTCTGAATGCTCTAGAATGTTTTTGGAAAGAGAAAATTCTAGACATTTTTGCAACGGATGATTGGTACGTTAAGTTAAAACCATAAATCACTCTTTTTTTCAAATTTCCTCATCTTTTATTTTATCGATCTAGTTAATATTTCTCTGAGTAATTCTTGTAACAAAATTCCTTTCGAAATTAGTTTATGTTGACGAAGATATAGTGTATATTTTTTATTAATCTAGACTTTTTGTAAATATTAATTTAGCTTGTTAATTTGCATTTTATTTCAGATGATCAAGGAATAATGTCTTACTTGTTCCTATTTTACGTTGAGAACGTCTGTCATCCAGGTGTTCGTAGCCATATTTCAGAAGTTTATCATAGCGGACTCTTGACGTTACCTTGGGACAAGTTTTATCCAACAGTAGACGATTTGGAACTTATGGTACAGGTAGTTATATGTGTAAGCCTGCTGGCTTTGCTTTTAAACCCTTTTTGTGTTGAAATGCGTGACCTGCTACGCTAAATCTATTACTAATAATGTCATTTATAAACTGCTTAACAAGTGTGCTTAAGCAACTTTTTTTTTTCGTTTTGCTTTTCACTAATGATGACCTATCGGTAGTTGATTTCCAATTTCAGGGATGTGTCCCTTTAAAATTATGCAGTTTAAATGACAATTTCTTTGTATTATTTATTGAATTACAAAGATTTGTGGAATTATTTGATATAGATCTCTCCTACAATGTAGGTGATGTATCAGTGTAAATTACAGCTTTCAGCTATTCATTTGCTGTGTCCTCGTGATTTTTCTTATATCATCCGGGACACTGCTTGTGCGGTGTTGTCTATACAATGATCACTGGATAAACCGCAAAATTAAAGACTGTTGGTCAGTGCACACAGATCGACAAGGAAGTGAAAAAAAATGGGAAAATGGAAGGAAAGACACTGGCCTTTCTTTTTTGCAAATAATTACAATAGGTTTAGAGTCCATTCTTAGCGAACAAAAATATATCATATTCATGTTACTTTTTGAACTTGGTTGCCAGTTAAATCTAATTTTCTCGTAAAGATGTTTTCTTGATGTTCATGAATGCCAAAACCTCAAGAACAATGACACATATGTTGTTTATCGGGACGAGGTATATATGAGTTAAAAATAACAGCATGTGCTTCGATCGAAAAGTTTTTACCTGGATTTGTCTTTTATAGATCTTATTTATGTATTTCTAAATCCTCGAGAGATCGCATGTAATTTAACAGATTACATGTTTTTGTAATATTTTGTTTTAATGCATGTCAAAGATCGTTGTACTCAGAGCATCGTTTAAATTATAGCGGTTGCGTCGGCTAAAGGGTCAAAAGCATCGATTCTGCAAAGACGTTTTATGCAAATAATACGGAGCTACATAATAATTTTTGAGACTCTTCAGATGAAGCCCTCATATCGACATTTCTGTATCAAACCTGATCCTGAACCCTTGGGATAGAAGAAACATCACGACAAGAGTCTCTAAATCTCTTTATTTGTTCACTAAGAAGGAACACACTGCCCCCTTTTTTACGATTTGACAGATGACGTTGATAAATCTTTAATTGGTCTAGTATGATATAACGGTTCAAGCCAAAAGGTTACTGCTTAGTGTCTTCTAACTCTTCAGGCGGTATAAACACTACCTCTTGAACAACTATCAACAATCTATCAATGTGTGTGGCCTATGTAATTGGTTTTCTTCAAAATTCGTCCAAAAGAAAATTGGTAAATTATTTTACCGACTAATTTACTTTTAAATCTAGAAACTGAGTAATTTAGGAAGTACCGGCAGAAGGAGTTTAGTCCCAAAAAGCCTATAAAATCTGATTTTATTTATGTATTAAATAAAAAAATCAAGTTTTTTCAATTGAAAGTAATAAAGTTTTTTAATAATTATAAAAAAAAGCTTCATATTGTTCTAGTTAAACGAACCTTATGTTTTAGGTGTTGTTCTTAAAAAACTGGTACAAAATTCGAACTTTAGCGTAAAAAGCGGGGTGTTGAGGATGGGGAAACCCCCCTCATACAAGTAATAATTTCCGTTCGTTTTAAGTTTTAATGGTGCTCCTTACTTTCAGTTGAAAAAAACTTGTTTTCTTTTTTATTTAATTTCTGATCGTTTTTTAATAATACCAGGAAATCTGGCTCCATCTCCACGGATATATTCTCTAGACAATTCAATCCTGGTGAAAATTTACTGCGAACAATTACCCTTAACATCTCCACGCGTAAAATTGAGGCGGCAAAGAGAAAGCAAGACATAAGAAGAATTTCGTATAGGAATTCTGGCAAAGTCCCCAAGTGTGGAATTTATCCTGAAAAATTCACCCCCTGGGAACTTCCCTCCCGTGAAAAAATTCTCCCCGTGGAAAATCCCCCCAGCCGAAAATTCGTCCCCCCACCCAAATGAAGCATGCATACTTCCGAATAACAAATACTATACGGAAACAATGGACAAATTTTATTTTTCCCAAGGGGCTGTGGGGGTCGTGTTATCTCCAAAGGCATAGTTACTTGGCCTTTCAACTATGCTGAACAAAATGGCTATCTCAAAATTTTGATCAGACGAGAAAAAAAAGGTATGGGAGGGGGCCTAGCTGCCCTTCAATCTTTTTGGCCACTTAAAAAGGGCATTATAACTTTTAATTTTCGTTTGAATGAGTCCTCTCCCGATATTCTAGGACCATTTGGTCGATAAGGTAACCCCTGGGGGAAACAAAAACAAATAAACGCGCACCTGTGATTTTTCTTCTGGCAAAAAATAAAAAATTCCACATTTTTGCAGATAGGAGCTTGAAATCTCTACAGTAAGGTTCTTTGATACGCTGAATCTGATGGTGTGATTCTGATTCATTCATTAACATTCTATGACTTTTAGGGGGTGTTTTCTCTTTTTTGAAAATCAGGCAAATTTTCTCAGGCTCGTAGCCTTTGATAGGTAAAACTAAACTATAGAAACTTATATATTTGGAATCAGCATAATAAGCCAATTCTTTTGATATATCTATTGGTATCAAAATTCCATTTTTTAGAGTTTTGGTTACTACTGAGTCGGGACGCTCCTTACTTACAGTTCATTACCACAAACTGTTTGATTCTATACGACTACTGCGTACATGCCTTATTCGGACGAATAATTTACCATTTGAAGCCTTTTAACCGCTGAATGGCTTGGCGGTTGTCATTTTCTAGCCTTCCATGCAGCAAAAACGGAGATTAACAGTGTTTTAGTTGCCACTTGATAACCTCAGGGTAAAATCTTGAGCTCCGGCGAAAACCCAACTTATGAAGAAAGTATGGTATTTAATGTGTTTTTTGTCCTCTTCTTCTTCTATACATAGCTCTTTCGAAGGGTAATCCTTTAGTAGCGTAGTGGAGAGTAGTAAATATGATTCAGTGCACTTGGATTTCAACTATACAATTACAATTTCCTCAACAAGTTTTTCTTATGCTGGGACACTTCGTGTTTTCATGTAGGCTTTGTAATTGTGTTGTTCTGTCTTTTGGTTCTCATTTCCTTGTCTTTAACCTTTTAATGATGAAATTAGCCATTTGTATGGCTAAATTTAGAAGTGGTTCTGCTTTGTCCTGCTATACTGCGTTAATGCCGATTTAGTCTGTCCCATTGCAGTGTTGTTTTAAATTTGTTGCTTTTTACTGTCTGTCTGGTTCTAAAGAAAGATCTTTTAACGACTTAGCCAGGTTGAAATTACAAAATTATTTTTCTATGATTGTTGAATAATAATTTTTGGTTACTATGGGCCGTGGCTCGTTCCTTACTAGACTGCAGCTACCGCCGCAACCACGATACACACACACATATAAATAAATATATATATATATATATATATATATATATATATATATATATATATATATATATATATATATATATATATATATATATATATATATATATATATATATATATATATATATATATATATATATATATATATATATATATATATATATATATATATATATATATATATATATATAATATATATTTATAGTGTATGTGGTTTATATATTTGTGGAAGAGAAAGCGCTTTCAGTGGATCCGTTTTCTTCAGATGTCAAGCAGCGTAAAGTGTTATTCAACCTTTGGTCGGCCTCGCCGACGAAAGTGTTGCGGGAGCGTCACTTTCGTTTTGTTTTTTTCACCATCACCTAAACGCTGCGGTTCAACCCCTCAAAATCTTTAAAAGGGTATGTCCCAAGAAGGCTTTCTTCTTCATTGGATAAATCAGCAATGACAATTCAAGTAGAATGTCGGTTAGCCTTAGTAAATAAGTGTGAATAAGTAATTATCAAAACACCCTATATAATAATGTAAAGAAACTGCAACTGCCGCTATAAAAAAAAGAAATATTGTTTTTTTTTTTTTTTTTAGTGAGGGACAAAATATTAACAATACATAAATTTCAACTTTTACTACTACTACTGCTAACAACTTACTGCCTGAGGCCAACACAGCTACACACGCTCCTCCTCCATCCCAATCTATTCAAAACCTTTCTTTTTACACCCTCCAAGGAAGTTCTTATTTCCTTTAAATCTTTTCTTATGACGTCCTCCCACCCCAGACGAGAACAACCTGCTTTCCGTCTAGCCCTAGACGGTTGTCCGAAAAGGAAACTCTTCGGCAATCTGTCATCCTTCATCCGCGCAATGCGCCCTAGCCATCTGAACCTTTCTTTCATTACAGCCCTAGAAAGCGGGATTGAACCACATTTTTTGTACAGCTTACTGTTTGAAATACGGTCAGTCAGCCGGGTACCCAGAACAGTTCGTAGGCAATTTCTCTGGAAAACAACTAGCAAATCTTCATCTGCTTTTCAGAGTGCCCATGCTTCAGAGCCATATTTGATCACTGTCATCACTGTAGCTTCTAATATTCTATTCTTGGTTTGCAGACTTATCTTCCTATTCTTCCAAATTGTTTTTAAATGTGAAAAAATACCCTGAGCCTTGGCTATTCTACTTTTAACATCTTCACTGCTCCTACCGCCTTTGCTAATAATACTACCAAGGTAAGTGAAGCTGCCCACCTGACTATTCTTTTTGTTACCCAACGTCACCTTTTCATCTTCAACCCTGCTTAACTCCTGATATAATAAAAAAACCAGCTGCTAACCTCATTTCATACCATTTCCGCAGCAGTGTTATTCTCGTACATAGCACTAATCACTTTAATGTATTTGTCTGATATACCATACAAGGATAAGACCTTTGCTAAAGCTCTTCCATCGACAGAATCGAATGCTTGCTCATAATCTATAAAACGGCGGACCAAAGATATTTGACAACTCATGCACTTCTCAATTATTAACCTAAGAGTGAAAATTTGGTCGACACATCCTCTACCTTTTTCTGAAACCGCACTGTTCTTCTCTTAAAATTTTGTCTACAGCATCTCTCAGTCTAAAAAAGTAGCATATTACTAAGTAATTTGCTACCTACAGAGACCAAACTAATGCATCAATAATTGTCACACTCACTCTTATCACCTTTTTTATACAGTGGTTTAATTAAGGTTTTGCTAAAATTGTTAGGTACTTCCCTTTTTCAAAAATCATATTCATAATCTTCAGTAACTTATTTCCAACCTCAGAGCCTTATATTTAAGAAACTCATATACCTCACTATCAGCACCAGGAGCCTTATTATTTTTTAATCCATTTAGTACTGTCGCTAATTCTTCCTCACAAAACGAATCTTCCTTCACATCCAAGGTATCACAAACTTTTCATTTTCTTCTATATCTTTTCCTGCAACTCTATCTCGGCTTAGCACATTCTCAAAATGTTCTGTCTATCTCTCTTTAACTCTTTCCTGATCACTAAATGTGGTCCGGTTCCTATCTTTAACTGGGACAAGTCCAGATTGACTTCTCCCTCTCAATTTATTAACATGCCAGAACAATATTTTACTATTATGCCGTCTAGCTGTATCTTCCAGATCTTCGACAGTTTTATCCATGGCCTCCACTTCACACCTCCTTAGTTCATATTTTAATGCTATCTTCACTTTCTTTAAATTCCCTTTTTTCATATTATCTATCACTCAGATAATTCTTACACAAGCCCCTTCTTCTCTCTATTAAACATAAAGCATTTTCACTAATATTCCTTGCTGCAGTCCTAACTTTCTTCCCCAAGATACCATCAGAAACTTCTCAAATTGTTTTTCTGAAATTATTCCAACCATCTTCCACATTGTCAAATTTTAAACTCTTAAGATTAGTAATCAACTGTTTCTGTAAAGTTTCTCTCAAATTCTCATCCTGGAGTCTACCAACATCATAACTTCTCGGGAGATAGTTACCCTTCCGAAATTTCAGCTCCAAATTAACCCTAGATACTACTAGATGGTGATCTTTACTTTTAACATCAATAACAGCACTCCTATATACCCTGGTATCTTGTATTGATCCTGCCAGTTTTCAGTTTACTATAACATAATTAATAAGGTTTGCTGTCTTACTATCATGTGAATACCGTGTTAACTTATGGACCACTGTTCATTTCTTATATTACGCGTGTCATCTTTTTTCTTACTGCTGGAAAAACGTTCCGGCTGAGGTTAGCCATGGAAAGACAGTTAGTTTTAAACTTTTTACAGGAATTTTCAAATATTTTACGCAAAGAAATAAAAAGGTAAGAACAGTTACATATCATTTAGCAGTTGATAGAAACCAAATTTCTACCTTTTTTTTTTTTTTTTTTTTTTTTTTTTTTTTTTTTTTTTTTTTACTTCATCTTTTTTAGGTATCTAACATCAAAATTCCCGAAACAAACAGCTTCTTTGGGACTCTGTTAGTTCTTATCAACTGGGAACAATTTTCGTCAGATATTTTTTGCAGTAGAAATATGGAGTTGTATAGTCGATGTCTTGGTCTCCTGCTGAAGTTGGTTGCACGTCTTTCAAACGAGAATACTCTCAGACAGGTATTTAGATTAACTAACCCTCGTATCACGGAATTAAGTATTACTTATACTTATAGTCTTCAAGGCTATTTCTACATTTTATATTATTAATTAGCCTCTTCAGAGCAAAATTCGTGGCACAAGTAATGACAACGATAACCTGCCAATCTTGGCGATCATCTTTTCTTAAGTGTAAGATTATTGAAACTCATTTAAGAGGAACTTAAATATAAATTAAGGGAATTGTTACTGCTAGGAGAGCATTTGATACCTAAGATGTTCAGCATATGAACTTTTCAATACTTAATTCGTACCAAAAAGCTACCTGATGAGAGTTAACATAGTGAATAAGTTTGTGGCGAATTGTTTTCGTCGCCTCAAAATTGACAGGAATGATTGCGCAGTAAACCTCCCCAGAGAAAGAGTAAGGGGGGAAGATGCCGTGTCTTCTGCTCGTCGACTGTAGTTTCTTCCATTTCTACTCATATTTTTCCCGATAGTATCTTCCCACTTATGCTCCCTTTTGAAATATGTAGCAACTCGCCTGTTCTAAAAACATCATACTTTTATCAACTTCGATAAGATTTTAGCGCAGTTCATGGCTGTAATCAGATCTATTTGTTTTCAGGTTTTTTTTTCTGTGTTTTTTTTTGTTCTATCTATCCCTTCTGATTATTTTTCTGCTTTCTTCCTTTATGCCACCTCAAAAATGTGTTTTAATTTCTTTCTATATTTATGGTAGTATTTAACGGAAAAAAAGTTAAACTTAATGTTTATTATGGAGGTCCGTCGAGTGGGACACAAAACTAAAATTAAGCATATATAGATTTCTGAAAAATATGTGGAGGGAGGGTTGTCTTTTTTTGCTAACGCTCTGGAATGAGTCGTTTCTGAGTTTTAAGTTTTTTGATATTACGCTCCATTCATTGCGAAAAGATTAAAGTTTCGTTTTGATGCAATCTATCTGTCTATTGATCTTAGTCCAGGTGCCAAGACCTAAAAGTGTGACACCTCTATGACACATCTGTTTCACGCAATCTGATAGCAGTTTCTAGTCATATCGAACGCGCTGATTACGATTATACCCGGGAATAGGTACCTCCGAGGGGTTATTAACCCTTAAAAATGACCTGAAATATTAAATAGTACTATCTAGCGAATTTCACTTGCAACCCATTAAATTTTGGTCCTTTTAGCTGCAGCTCAACCTAAAGAAGCAAAAAAGTAAGCAAGTTAGTGATAAAAAAAAACTGTTATCGCCTGAATGCTATTTTTATTCGATAAATTGAATAAAGTGTCACAATTAGTTTATTGAGAAATTGTTTATAATCGTTATACTGTTTAATTATTTTTAACCCAAAAATGAACATTAGCAACTGAACAGGAACAGTCCTGGTCAAGGAAAAAAATAAAACAGAGTATAAATTCAAAAATACTTATTTGAAATAACAGGTTCTGGGCCAAGTCAACAATACATATATTCTCTTCTTCGCTCACATCATAGAGTGTACACAGGCCATTTGGGGGCTCATCAGTGCTGTTAATTAGGAATGCTAGTGGCATACTCAAAGGTGACTGGCATATCTTCTCTTGTTCTGTGATATGCTATGGTATCTTTGATTTCAGATTTCAGCTGCTTCATGAAGCTTGAATTTGATCACTTTGGTGAAAAACCTGAGAGCCAAGCCATGGCTAGTTAGAATAAAGCCAAAACAGATAGTCTTTGCAAGAGGGAAAGCTGGAATAACTTTTCAGAGTTGGTTAACAATGACTCATTTCACTTGCTGATAGATAGTTTATCATCCATCCTAGGGAAGAACTAAGGTAGATAAGCATAGAGTAAAGATAATTCAGATTGATAATTCCGTTGATTTTTGAATTTGATCAACTTAGTGGTAGACTTGAGAGTCAAGCCATGGCTAGTTAGAATAAAGCCGAGACAGGTAGTCTTTGTGATAGGAACTGGCATAACTGATTCAGAATTGTACAAAAATGATTCGTTTCACTCGTTGATTGATAGTCTATCATCCATCCTAGGGAAGAGCTAAGGTGGATAGGCATAGAGTAAGGATAGCTGGAATTGTCTATCAGTTCTGTGACCCATTTGAAGGCTATCGGAGCAATACTTTGAAGTTATTGTTAGATCATCGTCTCGTCGTCTTTTTCAGAAAGGCACATTTCCCAGCACAAATACAAAGCAAGTCACACTTGCGGGTTCCCGCATAAAAACTCTTTCCAATGCAAATTTTTTTTACATTTGTAGTAAACGGCGATAAGGCCTAGAGATATTGGCCACTGTGGCAATGCATTTGTGAGAGGAATAACCCCAAAAGCGTAACTGAATACCAATCCAAAATTTAGGGGGTCTAAAACTATTGGTTCGCTTTCCGTAGCCTGTAAAATGATTCCCCAGTGATATACAACTCTAAGGATGTGGTATTTAAAGCTGTTTTCAGTGGGTGGAAAGTTTTTCAGCGATTTTTACCTATGGAAAAAGTGCACTCGTGAGTCGTTCAGAGAGTTAAAAGTCAGTAGGATTCTTTCCATAGACTGCTATTGTTGCTTTTCTTTCACCTGTTGCTCTTGTCTTTTATTGTTGCTTTTTGTATCACTTCCTCTACGTAATTCGATATATTTACGAGGTCAATCTTGACTTTTCTAGTCAATTCCGCCATTTCACCAATAAGATTATACTTTAAAGCCACTTTAACGAATGTCGTCTTACCCACAGAACATATAAAGCTCGTCGTGTCAGTGCCACTAAGGCAGTGCAGAAGTCCAATACTATCAACGAAGTCCCTTGGAAGAGAAAAAGCAAGTTAGTGCACAGGAAAAATTTGGTCAATAAGCTGGAGGAATAGTTTCTTCTTTTTTTACCCTTCCGTAACTAACAGCGTAACCGAGTGTTGGAAAAGTATCATCAGAATATCGATGTCATTGGCCCGAACAATTACAGAAGAACCTCTATTTCTAAATCTGGAAGCAACATGAACTGTAATACCAATGTCTGCTTCATCTTTTTGTGCTTTCAAGCTCAAGACTAAGAAAAGGAAAAGGCTCCATGTAACCCTCGTTGGGCGATATCCCAACGCGTCGACAATCAGGGAAACCTCCTGCTAGTAACTAACAAAATTGCTCCAAAACTCATAAATAAAAGACACTAAGTTACCTTTGGCCAAAGAACTTCTGAAAATTGATTGCCAGGAATCACCAAGTTTGATGATTTCACTGTATGACGTACTGACCTTCAAACTTTGCTCACCCCTTCGTCTATGGCAACCACTACTGTGTTTTAAGCACACTGGTGAGTCAGTTGGGTCCTTAATTCCACAAATTCCATCATACCGGTCAGAAACCAAATGCAGTTGTCATAGATTTTCTGGGAGCTGACTAGAAATCTTACTCATCAATCTTCTTGAAAAATCTAATAATGTTTCATTCCTTGACAGAGTCATAGTCCTTAAGAGTGGCATAAAGTCCAGAATAAGTCGACAACAAAAATTGGCAAAGAGCAGGCCCTAGAATCTAGGCAAGACAACGCTTCTATCCAGTTTATCAGATCAGACTTTTTTTCTGTTCTTAATCTGAATCCGTTGAATTGAGCTTCGAATGATGCCAGGGAATACTGGAGGAGTTCATGCTGAAGTATTTTTTTTTAGTATGTCGGTTGTTGACCCTGTATATTTACCAACATTCAGCAGAACTGTTTTGACTTCTTCTAGTTCTTCTGCAGGGTTGGCGTTTCACCTTTTGGGTAAGTTTCAAACATCTTTCCATGTCTTGAACCTTGATCTTCAAGAAAGTACTAGAATTTTCTCTTAAATAATTGGTTACTGCATCCAATACTATTTTCTGTGCTTAAACAATTCGTTCCGCTATTGCTGTACCAACAGTTTCAAAAGTGATCACATTCACCAAAGCCGGTTCCTCATACCTAAAAGGATGTATGTGCTCTTCATAAACACTAAATGACTTGTCTACGAGGCTACTTGACCTGTGATGGCTTTGCAAAATATTGATGTCAAATTCAGTCACCCCATCCAGTACTGCCATTGACTGAAGGGAAGAGAATACTCTCGAGCAAAATGGCAACGTCAGTGTTCACTTGGCAACTGCTGCTTTGTTTAGAGTTACACCTCTTAATCTGACTTTGCTTTGCTTCCAGATTTAGCGATTATTCTAGCAAATGGTCTTGTGCGACACAATTCATTAAGCCAGGCGTCCTTTTCACGTTGAACAAACCTTCTTTAAATATTTCCGTCAATTTCTGAAGAGCAGAGGCCATTTCTCTCACAAATTACCTAATTAAGAAAAGAAATAGCCCAAGACTGAGCTAGAGCGTTCTGAACCTGATAATAGTTGCTTTCAATGAAATAGCTAAGAAGTAATCATACTTCTTCCTTTAGAATGAAATAAAAACAAGTTTTTTTTAACCGAAAGTAAGGAGCGACATTAAAAATTTAAAACGAACAGAAATTATTCCGTATATAAAAAGGGCTATCCCTCCTTAAAGCATCACTCTTTACGCTAAAGTTTGGCTCTTTGTCACAACCCTACTTTTAAAAACAATAAAAACTTTAGCGTAAAGGACAGCCCTTTTCATATACGGAATAATTTCTGTTCGTTTTAGGTTTTAGTATCGCTGCTTACTTTCAGTTAAAAAAAAAAAACTTTTATATTTAATTTCTTAACGTTTTTCAACTAATGCAGGTTCGAATTTGGCTAACCGTATATGAAAAATTAAAGCAAAATTTGTGCATTAATTTTGGCAGATTTATTCCGTATATGAAGGTTTGCCCTCTCCTCAATACCTTGCTCTTTACGCTAAAGCTGTTAGCACTTTTAAAAAAGCTTCCTATTCCAATTAAACCGCCCCCGTTTTTCAATAATCGCTATTAAAAAACTAGGAAAATCAAACTTTAGCGCTAAGAGCAAGGTATTGAGGAGGGGGCAACCCTTCATATATGGAATAGTTTCTGTTCATTTTTCAAATAATACCGGTAAATCGGACTCACCCTCTATGAAATATACACCTCTCCCCTTGGAAAACTCCTCCATGGAAATTCCATCCAACGTAAAGTGCATCTCCCCCACCCCCGGCAAATTCCATCCAGACAGCACCATCCTCGCAGAGAATACCTCCATCTGAAAAATTGCTTGTGCATAATTCAGCCTGAAATGTTCTCCTTGGCATACTTTCATTTGAATAAGACTTTAGTCTCTAATCGGTTTCTCAATCACCCCAGAAATGCCCCCTTCCGTGGAAACTATTTCCCAGAATTCGAAACATGTGAAAAAAAAACCCTTGGATAATTCCCCCGGAACATCTCCACATGAAAAATTTGGCAAAGAGAATGTAAGATAATTAAAAAGAATTTCGTATAGTAGTTCTGTCAAATCCCCCCCGTGTAACGTTTCCCCTAGAATATTCACCCACCCCCTCAGAAATTTTCCTCCCCAAGGAAGATTCTTCCTGTAGAAATCCCCCCTCAAGCGCAACCTCCCCCCCCCCAAAAAAAAAATGTCTGTAAACTAACCAATAACAAATACTATACATAAACAATGGGCGAATTTTATAACTTACAGGCCTCTCCCCATGGACTGTGGGGGTTATTTTACACTTAAGGACATAATTATTTGATCTTTCAACTATAGTGAACAAAATGGGTATCTCAAAATTTTCATCAGATAATTTTGGGGGGAAAAGGATGTTGGAGGGAGTCTAGTTATCTTACAATCTTTTGGTCACTTAAAAAGGGCACTAGAACTTGTAACTTCCGTTTGAATGAGCCCTCCCGTGATATTCTTGGACCACTGGGTAGATACGATCACCCCTGAAAAAAAAAAAAAAAATAGAAAAAAAAACACGCATCCCTGATCTGTTTTCTGGCAAAAATAGCAAAATTAAACATTTTTTGCAGATAGGAGCTTGAAACTTCTACAGAATTGTTCTCTGGTACGCTAGATTTGGTGATTTGATTTAAACCACCACTCCTTTAATTTTAGGGGATGTTTTCCCCCTATTTCAAAAATCAGGCAATCTTCTCAAATTCGTAACTTTTGATGGATAACATTAAACTTGATGATTCTTACGTATTTGGAATCAGCATAATAAGCTGATTCATTTGATGTATCTATCGATATTAAAATTCGATTTTTTATAGCTTCGGTTACTATTGAGCCGAGTTGCTCCTTACTTACACTTCGTTACCATGAACTGTTTGATTCAATACTTTATCCAATTGTAACAATTGTTTTCAATAAAAATTTTCTGCAATAAGTTTTATTTTCTGCAATAAGTCAATGATTTCTTTTATTTTTTAAATTGGATGCCTTGCTTACGGTTCAACTATGGCTCAAATTATATACCTATCGACAATAATTTTCTAGAAATAATGAGAGAAAGGTTGAGATGGCTTGGGCACGTTCTGGAGATGAAGGATGACAGATTGCTGAAGATTGTCCTTTTCGGCAAACCGTCTAGGGCTAAACGGAAAGCAGGTCATCCGCGGTGGGTGTGGGAGGATGTCATAGAGAAAGATTTAAGGAAAATGGGAACTTCCTGGGAGGGTGTAAAGAGGGAAGCTTTGAATGGACTGGGATGGAGGAGGAGCATGCGTAGCTGTGATGGCCTCAAGTGGCTTGATGGTGCGGTGAGTTGTTAGTAGTAGTAGCTAGAAAGTTGGGAGTAATTCTTTATTTCCTAACCCACTTTTGATCCAGTTCGTTCGTTACACACTTTACGTCCTACGTAAGAGGTGTTGCCAAGCATAATTCAGCACGTCAATCTTGGGTATCCGATGATCCAAACTAGGGTAAACTGTATCCCGGCCAAAGCTCATCTACAATTTTTGAAGGAAAGCGTTAATCTGGTGTCATCTCCACAGCTCTTGGTGAGAAGCTCTACAAGTACTTCCACTTTTTTTCCAATTTTTGTCTCGATGAGAAAATAAACATAGGCCTACCACCCGCTCTGATTACCTGAAATGGGAAATGTCGATGAAGTAGTTCCTGAAAGCAACTTTGTTCGCTGTCGCATATCCATCTATAACTGTCTCCCTGAGTATGTCGTTCTGTCAAAGGTCTCTTTTGATTTCTTCAGTTAAAGCTTTATTAAAACCTTGTGAATAAACTGGTTAAAGGACTTTTGGCACATTGGGCACTTGATGTTCAATAGCGCCGAGCATTATTTTGTTAAAAAATAAAAAAACATGACTTAAATTTCTCAAAAAAAGCTTCCCCTGATTTTGTAATTGGGTCACTATTTCAATTTAAGCAGTTGCATCATTGTTCCATCAGTTTAGAAATGTTCTGTTAAAAATATTACCGGCTACAATAGAGCATTTAAGAAGCATCTGGCATTGTTTTAGAGTTCATCATCCTTTCGAAATTGCAGGTTTTCATGCGGATTTTCAATGTGGTGATCGAAACAAGACTAGAGTTAATTGATGTAAAATCTGAATGGCCCGCTCAGGATTGGGTTAGATTTCCTGTTGCAAGCTATATTTTGGAAGCCTATAAAATCTGAGCCTTGATCCTACTACTAGTACCGCTGGGCCCTTACTAAGCTACGAACGACTAGCCACAGAAACGGTGCTGCTGTTTCTACTATGTCGTGTACTCTAAACAAATAGAGGTTTTTTCGTACAGTTTTCTTACATCCCCTTTGAATACCCATATGCAATTTGTTTTTCTTTCATAAAAACTCAAAAATAGCGTTTGTTTTTAAGAAAATAGTACGAAAGCTAAAATTCTTCTTTTGTAAACTTCTTGTTAAGTAGCTTAATACCTATAAATTGTAAATGTAAATTTTGATACAACTTGTACTTGCTAGGAATGGCGAAATGAATTTGCTTCACTAATGAACAAATTGTGCACACTACAGCTGCATGTAATCGATCTACCTACTGTGGAGGAAATATCACGTTTAATAGATGCAAGCATAGATCCATTGGTATCTATCCTACCCAAGAAGTGCCATGATGTTGACAAAGCTTTATGGAGGTAATACACTTAGATTTGTTAAAGAAAAAATTGGTACCATTCTGAAATACAGGACACTTGCGAGAAGTGAAGTTTGGTTAATGCTAATGAAATAAAAAAAAATGGATGAAAATATAATAGTTTATGAACAAATTTGGGCTATAAATTTTAAAATTAGGGGGGGGGGGTAAAGCATAGCATATGTTAAATCCGTAACCTAACCTAGCTACCTTTTAATCCCCCTGAACCCCTAAAAACTAAAGTTTTAATCTTTGTCACGGACTGAGCAATATCTCACTATGCAGCGATCAATGAAACCTGTTTTTCAATACCGGCTTTGAGATTTCAATGCGGTCTTTCTATCATGTGTCCTGTATTTCAGAAGAGTACCAAAAAACTTTATCCTGGGTCATATTCATCTCGGGACTCCTGACAAGAGTCGCTAATCATATGCGTTAAGCGTTTTTGCTATATTTATTCAAAACTGTTGTATTACTTTTTTTCTACTGAGTATTATACCTCGGTTTAGAAACTAACCACACTATTGGAAGGTCTAATCCAGATCCTGGTATCTTTGGGGTTTCGAGATAATCCATGTGAAGTTTTGATTTTCCTGAAGTTTTGTCTCCCTTCTCGGAGAAATAGCTCAAAAGTGAGGCGTCTTGGAAGTAAAATTTTTGGTTTTCCTTAAAAGTTTACGTCTTGTCATACAACGTCTATTGAATTATATCCGAGTTTAAGATCTGTCGGTCTGTTTACATGCAAATTTGTTCACTTTCCTTGAAGCGCATCTACATCTATATTTTTTATTTCACATGTTTTTTTAAAGATATATTGTAAAGGTATTAGGATTCAAAAACGATTTCTAATTGATTTCGCCAAATATGAAATTTTTTCTTCCAGTTAAAATAGATTCGTTAGTCTGGCAGAAGTTTAGGTTTTGGTAAAAATTATTCACGTCAATTTTAAAAATAGCTGTCTATAGAGTCTTTTTTCTGTCTTCTAGTCTTTCTAGTCGCCTCCCCCTTTTTTGGCTTTACTCCCTGAGTTTAGCTATGTAATCATTTTAAATCTACATTCTGAATCAAATAGATTCAATGTTTTAGGACTAATTCTGATTTGATGCAAGGTTGTCAATTGAGTTTCTGAATCTTGCTGTTAGAGACTATAAACATTAATTCCACTTTTTGGTGTTTTTTTTTATTTATTTTTTTTTATTTTAGCGTCTTAGCACTTAATTAGCAGACTTGGAGAACGTTTACTCGGAAACAGTAAAATACAAAATGAGTCGAGGAACTAGGAGTAACCAGGAATTGAATATTCTTCCAACACCAAGTAAATAAATCCTCACTAACGCATTTGATTCTCAGTTATTTGAATCTTAGTCCAATGGGCTCATAAGGGTATCCCGACTGTTTTCAGAAAAAACTGTTTTCAGGGTATACTATCCCCTGAAAACAGTTTTTTCTTTTCACTACTAAACAGATATTTATCATAACTACGTCATTATTTTAAATATATAATTTTCCGAATTATTCAAAATCATCAAGTTTTTGTTTATGTTGAAGGAAGTTATTTTACGAACTATGCCTATGTAAAGATGTCATGGTCCATATGGTATCCTGACTTTCAAAATTTTCTGGAAATCAGATGTCATAGTTCTCCAACTTATTTAATTGCTGGTAAAACTGCCCTTGCAGAACATATCTATGATTTTCCGGGACGTACTATTTCATTTAACCAAGCTAGTTTGATTTCTCATGACAAAGGTATAGTCCAGTAAATCTACGGAAAAAATCGACGATCTGGGACAAAATTGCAATATAAATGATTTTTATCCCATTTTGTAGAGGAAAAAATTCTGTACAACATACTAAAATTCCTAAAGAATCCCCTTGGCGGAACAGGGTGAAAAACCGGGGGAAAAGGGAAAATCTCGGGGAAAACTCGAAAATCTACGACCGGTAGTTTTTGCTGTTGAGAATGGCTTTCCTAATGCTATTGGGTCCCAGAAGATCGAATATGCATTTTTTTATTGCTGTGTAATAAGTCGTTCCCTCGTCTACAAGACTTGTTTTCTGGGGTTTCCCAGTGCGAGAAGAATGAATACGTTACTTTGATTGTTGTGTCATTAGCCTTTCCCCCCGTTTTCCAGTTACAAGGGAAAAAGAGACGGAAATCAAGTTATCCTGTAAAAGGAAAAGACAGTCAGACGGCTCTACAGAATTTGGAGAGCAGACAAAGGTCTATCACCTCGGTTTTAAAACCATCTAACACCGTTTTGACGAGAGTTTAAAATCCTATTCCGGGGTGCTTCGCTTTTCCTGTTTGCTGGAGATTCACTACCTACTGGTAGGTTTAATCGGTCAAGCAATAATGCAGGCTTGCCGTCCCCGATCTTTGCTTGCTCCTTTACAAGTACACCTTGGAGTCTAGCTACACCAGCAATCTGGTTCACATTTTCTCATCTACCAGATGAATAGGCTGGGTTTTTCTACTTCTTACTCTGAAGTGCTTCGATTCGAGCATTCTGCCGCAGTAACTCATGGTACAGAATTTCCAGGAATGGCTTCTAAAACCTTCATCCAGTTCATTGGCGATAATGTCGAACACGACATTTGCACTATCGACGGAAAAGGTACTTTGCATGGGATTGGCATGCTAGCTGCTGCCACAACAAGGCTACCCAAATTTCCAATCATAATTCAAAGAGCAGTTGTAAACCTTAAGTAGTAGAGGAAATTGGACGTGAACTTGTCTTCTTCTACAATAGAAGCCAACAGGAGAGTTATCTATTACACAAGCCCATCCCGGGTATCACCTTTAACTATAGGATTGACAGAATTCTCCAACTTGTGCACGCCAGTTAGATGCATAACTTGAAACGGGTCGGATGGAGTGGATTTTTGCAAGCAATTCAACCTGGGTCACACAAAGGTGCTCCGTCCATTGTTTTTATGCCTATGATCTACTATAATCCCTCCGATCTTTCTTGTTTATACACGACCTTACTTTTTATCTCCGATATAGCACGCCAGCATGGAATGGTATCAGTTATTACTTTCGACCAACCTTTGTACATGAAAGTGGTGAACATCATCAATGCTGAGCCTGCCGATAGTCCTCTCAAGGCAGCAGTTGCAATGAACGGGGGTCTCCATTGCCGTATTAGCTTTCTTGGAGCGATCAGGTACTTGATGACGGAAACAGGAATAAAAGAATTGCTCGAATGCCTATATGCCGGTAACACCATTAAGCATATCATTAGCGGTAAGGCTGTTTCAAGACCCATGAGAGCGCACGAGCTTATAGATTCAGCATTGCATATCATTCTCATTTGCAAATCGTATTATTTCGACTGCACAGATGACATATGTGCCAGTCATTAAGACTTTGCAGAAGCTTCGGCAAAATGTATGGCTCTACTGAATGAGGAAGTAACCCTTGAAGACGCAACCAACGCAGACGTAGTACGTCGAATCCAAACACAAATAATGGAGTTTCAAGACATGGTGCAGAACAAAAAGGACTGCAAAATATGGCTTCAGTATTCAGAAATGTTCGGAGTACTTAAGAAGGCCATCAGGGCAGAACGGACTGGAAACTGGGTGCAGTATCTTCTCCCTTACTTTGCAGCTGCAGGCCACAACCTGTATACAAAATCGGTCAGAATACTTCTTCAGCAAATGGAAGAGCTGAAAGAAAGTAACTAGAAGCTGTATAAAGACATGGCGAATGGGATGTTTGTCATTCGAAGAAGCGATAGATTTTGGGCTGGGCTCTCTTACGACTTAGTAATTGAGTAAGTACTGATGAGGTCACTTAAAACAAGAATGGAACTCACAAGGGGAAACGGGACGAGTGGGACGCAAAGGTTGATCTGGACAATGGCAATACCAGTGCGAGCTGAAATTAATGAGTATATGCAGTCTCTCATCGGCGTTGAGTACGTGTCATCTGACAAGCACGTTTCCGCAAGACCAGCTTGAATAGAAAGGACGTAAAGGCTTTAGTAGCTTTTTTTGCGCAGTCCTGTCCGTGCGAAAACTGCACTAAATTGCGCATTATATCGCATGGTATGGCAGCAGCAACGGGTGTCAACGCGGTTACAGCATAGCTGATAGGAAAAGAAATTCTGAAGTCCCTGGATGACGCTAATGCCGATCGCTACATCTTCAAGCGCAAAAGCAAAGCGATTACGCTGGCCTATTAAGGAACATTGCCGAAGCTGACGATGAAGACATAAAAATAGACACAAAACTTCGGCTCCTAAGTCTTGCAGCAGCGGAAACTGCAGCCGGAGGGGATATGGAAGAAACTCTCAGATATGAACTCTTAAGCTACCCTATACCCGTTTCGAATCGTCAAGCCTCCCACCACAGCCAGATAAAGCGGAGCTAGCGAAAGCTATTTGGAAATTAGCAAAGGCAGAACCTGTGAACGTCCTATCAAAGAGCTGGAAAAATACGTGATCGATGGCGGATGACTGCTCTAGCATATTCCATGGAAAACAGGAAATACTTTCGAATAGATTTGCAACAGTCACGTTTCATTCGTGACGCAGAAGTATTCAAATGCCTCAATCGTCTTTGATTGTTAAACTTCAGGTCCGTCTACCAATGATGTCACCTAGGTTAGACGAACGAAAGGTATCCAGTGTCCGACCGTTGATTTCACGCTGAGTATGAAGTTGCAAAGGAAGAAGGAGGACTTCTTGCGGAATCCCAACAATAAGCAGAACATTATTCGAGCTATTGGTAAGAAGGTTGTCCAAGCCGGCCTCACTTTCCTTCATGCAGAGAGAGATGCGGGCGTTCTGATTGCATTTACAGGTGTTAATGCGGCCAAGGAAAGGGTAACCGTAGCAGTAGTAGGGAACGACACTGATGTATTGATCCTTTTGCTCCATCACCTGCCTCCGGAATCCAGGGATCTCTGCTTCGAAACCAGTACCAAGTCAAGGGTGCTGTCAACTAAATACTGGCACATAAACTTTATCAAAAGATCGCTGGGACAGGTTTGTCTCTCTATTCTTGTTGGCCACGCTTTTCTTGGTTGCGACACGACGTCCTGTTTGTTTGGGATAGGAAAGTAGGCTGTCCTGCCATTCCTGAAAAGCCATGAAGAATTTAGGAATAAATGTGAAGCATTCCTTAATTCGCGCTCTACGAAGGAAGAAGTCCAGCAAGACGGTGAAAATATTTTGCTGTGTTTCTACAAGGCTAAGAAAAGGTAGGGTCTCAGCAAAGCTAGGTACAGGGTTTTTCTTAAAAAACTGAACAGCTCAAAGACATTAACTGTTGTGAACCCAGAGAGACTTTCACCAACTCCATTGGCTGTAAAATTTCATTCTTATATAGTCTCCATCAGGTAATGGAATGGCGCAATACTGCGTCAGAACTCGTCCCGAAAGACTGGAGTTGGCGATTACGTGACGGACACCTCACTCCAATCATGACAGACATCGGACCTACTCCGCCTCATATGCTAAACGTGATTCGTTGCAGCTGCAAGCGTTCCAACTATGACAGTTCACGCTGTAGTTGCGAAAAAAAACGGATTGACTTGCATACTTACTTGCAAAGACTGCCAAGGGATTGCGTGTTCCAATAAAGATGTTTTTGTTGATAACGATGAAGAATACGATGTTTAGTAAAAAATCCTTGATCTTAGTCTTTTTAGTTCAATAAAAACCGTAATTATCTTTTGCTGTTATTACCGAAGTTACTTGATTTGTTTCATTTTTTACATTTAATTTTGTATTATGTTTCTATTATATTGTTGAAGTAAATCTGCCCACGTACTCCGAAGGCCCGGTGCATTGTCTCTCCTATGGTGAAAACACTGCAGAAAAGCAAGATACGAATCTGATACCATGTTTTTTGAAATCATCGAGTCAAAAAACCTTGGGGGCAACGTTTTGACCTTCCACATCGCACAACTGTCGAGGATACTGTTTTCCCCCTCCCTCGCTAAAGGGGGGAATCAAACGAGGTCCAGCGATAAAACAACATAGCTTTCTTTTTTCGGTTTCTCCGCGCAGAAAAAGAGCAGACGTGAAATTCGAGCGCACAATAAATCTGCCCCTGACTTTTTCCAATTTTCCCTCTTTCCCCCTTATTTTACCCTGTTCAGCAAGGGGATTTTTGGGGACTTTTGATATTTTGTACATAATTTGTTTCATTACAAGGCGGTGTGAAAATCTTTTATATTGCAATTTTGTCCCAGAGTTTCGTAGATTTACTTGACCAGTCCCCAAAAATCCCCTTTCAACTTCTCAGTTGTTCGCCAGTATCCGTCGATGGCAGTTCATAATTTTTTCGATTTTCTGCAAATCGCGGATATTGGCGAATGACTCGTTTTTACGGTTGTTAGGTATTTGGTTTTAATTCTTGGCTTTTATTGAATTTTATTCATCTTTTCATTTTTTGTTTTTTTTTAATTGGTTTTTTTGTTTCTTTTCACATTGACTTTCCGCGTTGGTTTTTGTTGGGTTTTTTCTTCGGCACTTTTCTTGAATACATTATTTCGTTTCGCGCTGAAGAAGAGAGGCGGTTGTCCTCTCGAAATATTCGCTTTGTTTATTTATTCAGTATTCTCGTTTGGCCTTGAAAACCCCATTTTTGATCGTTTCCTTTTGTTATATAATGGCAGGCCGATATGGTTTAAGAAATTGGCTTTGTTTTGTTACCTAACTCAATTTGTATTATCAATTGATGACCTATCTGTGTATCTCGGGTAATTCCAGGGACCGCCATTCCTGGGAACATAAGGGGATCTGAGGCATTTATTTCTTGAATCAGGTTTTAACAATTCGTTGCAGCTCGAGTTGGGCCAATGTGGCCAGTTTGGTCCCGAGTAAACCGGGGTCCTCGACATTGTTACGCTTTGTGAATTTTTCATCTACGTATTGCCATTACTAGTCTATTGAAAAATCCAAAATATTTCAGTTAGGTAAAGTAAGTATTGTGCCACCCTACAGTTCAACCATCTGGCAAAAATTTAATTCATGAATTAAGAAAAAAAAATTTTTTTAATGTATCCCGCAGATCCCGGAAAAAGTATATCTAAACACAACAATGATTCCAATACATTTTTGCTTAAATTGTTAACAGGAGACTTTGCAATAGTTACTATATAATTGAAAAAATATAAGACGTAGGGTGTGTTCCTGAAGGCAACCATCATTAATGAGTACAATTATTTATTATTTTCGAGCTCCAAAGCACCAGATAGTAAAACTATTTAGTCAATTCCTTGTATTATAAGTGCAAAAAGTACTAAAATGTAAACACTTTTTACCTATTATGAACATAGGGGTAGAGCCAATTTAGGATAAACATAATAACAATTAATTAATGGTAATCGGCTTTTGGAACCCATCCATACTTTTCATAGAAAATCTGATTGGCTTTTAAAACCATGTTGTTCTGGGACTTATTGGGGATTTCAGTCAAAATTTTTAAGTGTTACTTTCAAATAATCTATATTTTTACTATTATGAAATTTTATTTATTTTTCAGATTGTTTGGCTTACTTTCAACAATGATTAAGCCACCTGACCACCCCCCAGTTGAGACCCACATCAAACGCCATCTATATATCGTCTCATGGGTCAAATTGGCAACAACGGCATCCGAAAAGCATCCTCAACTAGCTATTGAGAATGAAGAGGGCGTGTCAATCCAAATTAAAGAAACTCTTGATACTATTGAAAGTGCCGTCGTAAATAGTAAGTCTGATTTTTTTAGGGCATTTTATGGTGGACCTTATAAATGGTCCATTTTGTTTGTATAGTGCCTCCATATTAAATAAACCTTTTTTGCCTATGTTTAACCCTATATAGGTAGCTGATATGTAAGACGCTTTGCGATTGTCACTAGTAAAATTAATGTTTATGTTATTTACGACATGAGGACAAAATATATTATCATTTATTGTCGAGTCTAATATTTAATAAGAGATAATGAGTTTTAACGAGAAAACAAAACAAAAGAACTATTGAAGTCTCCATTGTCCTTAGTACCGAAACAAATGACAGAAATGATTTGTAAGAACATATTTCTTTTGAATTGTTGTTCAAAGAAATAATTGTACTGGTTTGCTGAGTGATGAGAATAAATTTTTGTAAACTGCTGAAATCTCCCCCCCCCCTCTCTCTCTCTCTTCTTTCTCCCTCTTTCTCTTTTTCTTTTTTATATGCTGTTTATGAATTAGCGTTTGTATTTTTTCTCACCTTTATTGGGATCGGTAAACCACATTTTTCTGGTGATTTTTGTTTTTTCTTTACTTAAAAGGCAAATGTATAGGGTAAACTTGAATACCTGGTCAACAAACAGTTTAATAACGTACCCTACTAACAACTCATACCAATAGAAAGTGGTTGGATTATATCTTATAATAACTTCCTCGCGATCAAAGGATTTCCTTATTTTTATTCAACCCCAAATATTTCCAAAAAAGAGTATTTTGTGGTAAAAAATTATTATAAGTAGATATAACCTGCCTTGCCCGGTGCAACCTCTGATTTTCATTGGCTATTATCAGTCGACGAGCAGAAAAAAATATATTTAACAAATAAACAAGAACTATAGTTTAACAGCCACTCCGAGAGGTAAAAAAAAATTGTCCAAGGGGATGGCAAAAATAAACTAAAATAAAAAACAACCAGTTCTCAACCACTTCCAAATCGGCACCACAAGCTTTACAACTAACCAAAACCTGAGCTTGAACTAAACAAAGCTCTTGACTTGTGACGCTTGTAACTAAATAAAAAATTATGATTATGAGCTCTTTTGAGTGGCTATATATTGCCGCATATATTGTTAATATGATATTATATTCACAGATTTTTGACAATTAAATATTTTTTTGGTTATTGTGTTTTTTATTTAGATTTTAATTAAATTGTAATTCAGTTTTGGCGATTATAACAATAAAAAATAAATATTGTTAATTGGCGTTTAGTGCAGTCATTCAGCTATCTATGCATACGTCCATTTTCATTTATTTGTTTTTATTATTTCTTCGTCTTCCTTTTATGGTTAATCTGATTTTATTTTATTTTTTTTGTCAATTTTGAAGAAGAAACTATGCAACACGTGTTTTAAGATTCGCCATGTTTCTGTATTATAAAGCTTGCCCACTGGGTTAGCAGTAGTATAGAAGATAAACTTATCTCTTGTGAATAAAGTATACTTCTATACTTATTTTGAAAAGAGTGTTAGGCTTGGCTGAAGTGCTAGGTGTATTACCTTTTTCACAAACGTTTTAGTTTTTTCAGCACTGTTAAGCTGTTTGTAGAGAAGATCAGGTTTTTCTAGTTAGGAATAAGGTAGACTAGGTCCTTGAAGCTCTGAAATTCAATACCTGAAAGAAAAGAAGATACGTTCCCAGCGTTAAAGCATGCTTCTTCCAAAAAAATTTACAGGTCCAATAAAGTAGCATTTTCCCACGGCTCTTTTAGTACTACCAGCTACTGTTACTAGCCATTTCTGTTCGCGATTTTTTTTTTTTTTCAAACATTCCTTTTTATTTTATGCGTTAGAAACTGAGACAGAGTGATGATATACAATATGTCTTCTAAACTTTGATAGATTACATATTGCTAAGAAACTACCTTATTTTGCTTCTTTCTTATTAGACACATCAGAAAGCTAGCTCAGGGCAAGCAATTCAAATTTTTTAACCAAAATTTGCTTACACACCTCTCTATAATAGCAATCTTTTAACCTTGTAACCATTGACGAGCTTATCAAGTTATATGATATTAGTTTTTTGGCTTAAAAATTGGCTCATGGGACGCTATTTGGGAAAATTTGTAGAGGTTGGCAACTTTATTGTTATGATTTATTTAAAAAAAATGAAAATATCTGATTACTATGTAAAAGCGAAATAATTCCTCATTTTGTGCAAAGTCGAAACAAGTCAAATGATTTTCATCGAAGACTTTCTGGATAATTAACTTTGATCTTTTTATTGTGTTAAATAAGATCTAGAAGTGTGCTATATGCTTCCCGGATTGACAGTACTTGGCATACGTCCGTAAATAGTGGCTTATCAAAAGATCCGGCCGAAATAGTGACTCAATCACTTCAAATCTGGACCATCATATTTCCCAGAATCAGTATTGCTCTCCCATGTGCATGTTCATTTTGATAAAAGAAAGGTGAGGATCAATTACTGTTCAAATTTAGCTCAGCCGCTCTGTCTATTTTTCATGCCTTGCACTTTGTAGTGATAATATTCCTTTATTATATCCTCCAGTTTGCTATGCACTGTTTAATTGCAAAAAAGGATTTAAAATCTTGATATGCCCAAGTATTCCATTCCCCAAAATCAGCAACTAGAATTGTTGTCCTTGTGGCGCATGTTAGTATTTGCGCGGTTCTGAGTTTGTTTTTTTCTCTCTCTCTTTTTTTGTAGATGTCAGTAACAACGAATTGTACATAATTGAAATGTCTTCAAGTCTTCAAGAGTTCTACTCAGTCATGAAGGATGTTAGTAATTTCAGCTACCTTGTTTCTTTGATCTGCAAAAGATGGCTCTCTTCTCATTCGTCTGGTCATTTCACTTTAGTTGCCACTCTAGGCTCCTCTGCTTCGTCCTCTATGCAACCTGTTTTTCTGGCGGAGATACTCGAAACCTGCTTAGAAGCCCAATTTGAAATCTCAGGTATCTATACTGCCGTGGCAATTGTAAAAGACATAGATTCATTCATAAGTGAGCTAGGACATTTTTTTTTCTAAGAATGGGGCTTCATGATCTCATAACATTACTATTATGAAGATAAACTAAAGAAAATTGATAAGTGTGGCTTTTATTTTTTACTATATACCTTTTACTATATATATATCTTTTACTATAAGTGTGGAAGTTAAGACCTATCCAAAAGATTTATCTATCTTGATGGTTTTTTTTTTTTTTTTTTAAATTTTTTGTTCTTCTTCTTCGATTTTGGATATCTGTCTTTTCGTAATTAACTTTTGCGCAGATCTAAAATTCACTCAGAGGCAGTGTAGTAGCGTTGTAAATAAATGAGACATAAACCAATAATGTATTATTTTTTTTTCGGCCACTTCATATGGAAGGACTGGTCATAAAAACTTATGAAGGGGCTCATTGGATTGGAAATTGAAAGTCTTAGTACACTTTGTAAAAGTAAAAAGCTGCTGGAAGACAAACTGGCCGCTTCCTGTATCCTTTTATGCTACCCGCCCCCTCCCTCAAAACTTAGAAGCCCCTGGAGCAATTTGCATTATCAAGGACCATTGATAATGCAAATTACCTTTTGTTTCATCTTATGTTTTATGATGGAAAAGAGGGCATTGTTTGATGTCGGGTTTGCGATATGTTCCAAACTTTCAGGTATCGTTCTTTGGGTCAAAAATATCAATCATTTTGTTATTGGGGAAGCTAGAAAATTTGAAGTGGGCAAGAAAGCTTTTTGTCCTTCATCAGTTTGAAACTCAAATTCACAAGTGCTTAGAATAAGAGAAACCTAATGTTGAGAAAAAATTCTGGGGCACGGCTCCTCAGTTTTTGGCTAAAAATGGCCCAAAACTTCTAAAAATAACATTAGTTTCCCCCAAACGAAGCTATTGAAACCCCCAAAAAACACCAAGTCCCTCCTGGGCCCTTTTCTGCTACCAAAACCCCCATCCTCCCCACCCCCGTAAGTTGCATAGTATTAGATACAAACTTGGTAATAGTCATTTTGTTTAAAAGCATTGAAATGTCTACTAAATATGTTTCCAAGGTCAGCATAACCACCTCAGCCCTATGCGCAATGACCCTAAATTACTTAAATTATCCAATGCTCACAGATAGATTTTAATTGAGAAGTTTTCTTTTTTAATCCCACCCCTTCTTCTCTCGGTGGTACTAACATTTTTAAACTCCAAAAACTAACAGCTATATTTACCACCTAGACTTAAAAACAAGCATATTTAAATTTTTCCCTTGATGAATTAATATTAAAGTTGTGCAGCTAGAAACTAAACAAATTTAATCTTGAGGCATTCTGCAACCAACTACCATTATTAAAACATTTGTTCAACCGTTTTCAGGATACTCTTTCGTTATATGCCTCCCCTTACACGGTGGAACCAAAATCACAATAAATTCCACAAAATACTTTTTCATTACTCCAAAATATTTATGTTATCATCACCTCCCAAATTATCTCCAAATAATTTAAATTCACCTTGTCTAATAGATCAGCCTTTAGAGAGCCTTAACTAAACCAACATTTTCAGAGTTTCACAAGGGTACAATTGCGAAACTACACGCATGCCTGAGTAATTCAAAAGATGGTGTGTGCACCGAGTTTTCAAATTCAAATCTGAAATTGTAGGCCTTTGCAATTTTAATAGGCATTTAGAATTAGAACTATGAACTATATACCTATCAATTGAGTGATTCCTTAGTACCTGGAACAGTAAGGAAAGACTCTCTGTGTATCTGACCCAATAAGTGAAACATGGAAACACCTATGCTGCTGGGCATCACTGCGTTTAAGCAAGTTATCAAAATGAACCCAAGCGAGTAAGACCTTTTTATGATCGGGTAACCTGTTTTGTGGATTAACGAGTTTAGGAGTGGCGAGCGTGAGCATCTTGTGATTTGCAAGTGTCTGACTGCGTTAAATTTAGACTGAAGGAAACAGAACATTTTTTTTTTTAACACACACTGGGCAGAAAGAGAAAAGTTCGTCTACAAGATGGGTCTATGCAAGAGATTAATTTGGATGTGTCTCAGGAATCCGCGGAATCTAGCAATGAGAGACACGAACTAAAAAGTCTATCAGATAATTTCAGCAAAATCTTGGAGATTGTTACTGCAAATAGCTCTAAATTGGATGTATTAACAACTGGGTTCAGAGGCCTTGAGGATCGTGTTAAAAGCCTAGAAACTACAGTAACTGACTCGATAGCGATAGTTTCAGCGCTAGAACCGAAAGTTGCTGCAATTGAGAATGAGAATAAGAATATGACAAATCAAGTGAAAGTCCTCGTTGATGAAAATCAGCTTTTGAGATCCGAGTTGACTAGTATCTCGACACGAATGATGAATTTAGAAAGCAAGCCTTCAGAAAACAATATTTTGATTTGGAATATTAAAGCAAAGGATGAAATTGAAGGTGCTACAATTTTCAAGGAGATTGTTGTGCAGGGTCTGGGTTTAGATGATGTTCCGTCATTTAAGATTTTGGACTTTAAACCAGATAAGAAATTCTTGAAAGTTGACTTATTTTCGAAAAGCTCTAAATTACTACTGCTGAAGAACGCGAGGAAACTGCAAGGAAAGTCTATTTGTGGTTTTCAGAATATTTTTATATCAGATGATGCTCCGCAATGTGTTCGAGAAGCACGAAAAAGCTGATCTTGACTCGCATGAAGCTACGTGAACGCGGCATAGAAAGTTGGGTCTCTAAGTCCGTGCCCCCCTGCTTGTTCATAAGGCGTCCAGATGGCTCAGTTACAAAGTACAATGCTGGTGAATTTGTACAGGAGCTTATTAATCCCCAAGATGGTGAAATGGCGACTAGCAGTGGGCGTATCCAAGCTGGTCGGAGAGGCGCTAGAGGTAGTGGAGTGGCGTTCTGAAATGATATTAGATGAAATTTCCCTTAGTCTGTTTGCTAGTGAATTATAATAAGTGAATATTATGTTATGGTGAAGTTAATAATCAGGTTCCCTGAAGTTAACATACCAGAGTATTAAAAAGTATGTGTTTTGACAATAAGCATGTTTTCGTTGTATCTTTTCGTTATTTTGATTTTTTCTATGTTTCTTTTGTTTTTTTATATTACTTTCGTTCCGTTATATGATTGAATATTTGGGATTTTTGTTGCTGAGTACAAGTTCTGCCCTACAATGTGCGTTGAAATTTGATAATGGTATTAAATAATGAGAGACTGGCGCTGCTTGAGAATAGTCACGTAAAGTTTGCGGATCGAATGAATGAGACGTTAAATCGAGAGTTTGATGGAGATGGGAATAATCAGGTTTGTTTGGAAAATTCTAAGTATGTATTTGAAAGTGATCTTAAGGATTATGTGACGCGGCGGGGGCCACAAACTCTGCATATATTACATCTAAACTGCCGGGGGTTAAATAGGTCTCTACATTATATTTCAGAATTGTGTTCGGATCCGAATTTTGATGTGTTGGCGTTGACTGAGACATGGCTTCGGAACGATAATTCGTCTTTGTTAGATATTAATGGTTATGAATTTATTAATAGGAATAGGGAGACTCGACAGCATGGAGGATTAGCAGTTTATATTAAATCAGGTTTTGCAGTTAAGACTAGACAGGATATTTGCATTTATCGTGAAATGATTTTTGAGTCAATGGTGTTGGAAATAAGTAGAAATGGATCCAAGTTTTTGGTTCTTATTTTGTATAAGCCGCCTTCTGCTTCAGAGATAGAGTTTTTAGAGTTATTGGAGCAGAAATTGGAAATGTTGAATGTATCAGGTTGCCCAAGTTTCATAGCGGGTGATTTTAACATAGATATGATGGTACTTAGTAATCGTGCAACTACTAGTTTGTTAAATTTAATGTCTAGTTTCGGATTGTTCCCAGGTATAAATATTTGTACAAGGATTTGTAACACGTCAGCTAGTTTAATTGATAATATATTCACGAACGTGAATTTTTGGAAACCAGGAGTGCTGGTAAATGATGTTTCAGACCACTGTGGAGTGTTTCTTTCTGCTGAAGTGGACCATAATTATACAGCTGGGAGTTTTTGTAGCCCAATTGTACCGACTGTGGACGCGGATTCTCTTGTACGATTTAAGAATGATTTAGAGTGTATGGATTGGGAGTTTTTGAATGCAATAAGTGATCCGGATCTTAAATTTTGTAAGTGGTATGATCAATTGTGTAGTAGTCTAAGAGAAAATTGCCGGATGCGTAAAAAAAAAAAACAAGAGTAAATATGATTCTGCAAGAAAACCGTGGATTACCAGTAGTCTTCTTAGATCTATGAAAAGGCGCCATGAATTATATAAAAAGAGTATAATTGAGGCAAGCGTACTAAACCAGCAAATTTATCGTAAGTATAATGTTGCTTTAAATAAATTATTGAGGAAGGCTAGAATTGAGTATTTAGCTAAAGAATTTAAGAAGAGTGAGGGTAACCCGGCAAAGACGTGGAGTCTCCTCAGGCCTCTTATTGGCAAGAGAAGAGTTACGTTGCCAAATCTTCAGTCAGATCAAACTCCAGTTCAACTTTCCAATCAGATGTGTGATTATTTTTCTAGTGGAGGTAATAATGTTGCCGGATCTATTTATTGTGATAGGAGTGATGGTACTTTTGATCAATATCTTCCTCCCAGTTGTGATACTTCTATTTTAATGACTAAGGTAACGGAAAGTGAAATAACAGATGTAATAATGGCTATGAAAAATAAAGCTTCAGGTGTTGATCTAATATCTATAAGAGTGCTAAAGTTTGTTCTACAATGTGTTATTAAACAACTGGTTTCACTAATAAATGGTTGTTTTAAAAGTGGTGTGTTTCCAAAGTGTTTGAAACGAGCAAAGATTGTTCCAATATTTAAGGGGGGTGATAAAAATGATATAAGTAATTACCGTCCCATTTCGCTGCTACCAGTTATTGCTAGAATTTTCGAGAAGCTAGTATATATAAGGCTAGAAAAGTATCTTGAAAAGAATTTGTTTTTTTATCAAAATCAATTTGGTTTCAGAAAAGGTTATTCTAGTGAGCATGCAATGTTGTTTTTGACTACATATGTTAATGATGCATTAGACAATAACCTTAAAGTTGCATCAATTTTTCTGGATATTGCGAAAGCGTTCGACACTGTATCTTATGATATTTTGTTAATGAAGTTAGAAAATTGTGGTATTAGGGGAAATGCTTTGAAGTTGTTAGAATCATTCTTAAATTCAAGGTCAATGTTTGTGGAGGTTAATGATGCACGTTCTGACAGTAGATTTATAAATTGTGGAGTTCCCCAGGGATCACCCCTAGGCCCACTTTTGTTTTCTATTTATATAAATGATTTGTCAAGTGCAGTTGATGGGTTGTATACTATTATTAAACCTCCTCTAGAGGCACTTAAACCTAGTAAAGCCCTAGTTATGTTTGCTGACGACACGAAATTAACCGTATGTGGTAGGACTGAGAATGAATTGATGTCGCAATTACGAGAAGGTTTTAAGAATATAGAAAGGTGGATGAGAAGTAATAGGTTAAAACTTAATTGTAATAAGTCTAGTTTATTGATATATAGCAGATCTCCAAGTTATTACCCATGGGTGAATAATTTAAGTAATGGTACATCAATGATTCCACGAAAGAGGAGTGTTAGATATTTGGGGATTATTATTGATGAAACTTTAAGTTTTGTAGATCATATTGATTGTGTGTCTATGAAACTTGCACGTAATGTTGGAATTATGCGTAAACTGAAAAATTTTCTCCCAACTAGTATATTAAGATTATTGTATTTTTCAATTGTACATCCATATCTATTATATTGTTCTTCAGTATGGTCGTCTACTTTTGGAACGCATCTTCTGCCCCTGCGTGTACTACAAAATTCGGCAATAAGGCTTTTGATTGGTAAGGATAATAGAGGATCATCTGTTCGTAATGAGTTTATGACGCTGAAGATTCTACCGGTATCGGGTCTTTTTAAATTTTATAAAACACAGTTCATGTTTAAGTATCTTTATGGTAGTGTTCCTGTTTGTTTTAAGGGAATGTTTGTGAATGGGGGTGATGTTCATGAGCATGGAACTAGAAATTTGGAAGAATTTCGAAGACCGATTCCGCAAGCGACAAGATCATTTTTTTTCTATCCGTCATGCCGGTCCGAGTGCTTGGAATAGTTTACCAGTGGAACTTAAATGTGTGGATGACCTGCTGCTGTTCCGTAGTTTATTGAGATCGTATTGTTTAGTAATTTATTATTTTTAATGAATTGGCTAAAAAGGGGGGGGGTACGTGATTATGGTCAAGTGGTTCCGTATAGTGTGTTAGTACTAGTTTTTGAGTTGGAGGGCAGAACTTGTATTTGTATTCATATTAACTGAAAAGAGTTATTATTTTGGATCTTATTTTGTTATTATGATTTTTTATGCGTCTAGAAGGGATTACCCCCGCACAAGCTTGCTTCTGGGGGTATTTTGTTTGTTTGTTTTTTATGTATATAGTAAAATAAATCCCAGTTATAAATTGAAATTGAATGCCTCGTTTTTTTTTTTTTTTTTTTTTTTTTTTTTTTTTTTTTTTCAAGAACAACCAATATATTCTGTCTTTAAAATCACATTTGGGTTTCATACCTTAATGTTGAATTGAAAACATGTAGAAACTTCAAAGTAAAAAACCAACGGACTGCAAGAGGTAGATTTAATTAATCACCTTCATCAGCCTCATTACTCGAGGTCTCTTTAACAAAATAATATTGGAAAAATAAGATAAAACATTATTTTGGAAACATCCTTAGTAGTTTGAAGTTGATAAAGCTATTAGAGAAGTTTAACTTCTTTCTGGTTCAACCACTTTCTGGTCTGGTCTAATAGTATAACAAGATGGTCGCATAGTTTCTTACCTCTGAAGAATTTATTAGTCTTATCTGCGAATTACGAATAAATTATTTATAGCATTGAAAAGAAACCTACATAGGCCTACAAAAAACTCGATGAATGGTTGGGCTTTGAAATAGAGCAATCAAACAGTAGCCTAAGCGTTTTAAGTGTTTTTGTTTTTTATATTGTTCTTTTTCTGCTACAGTAAGTACCAACTCAGCAGTTTTCAAATTTAATTTGTTTGATATAGGTGAATCTCGCCTTGCTTATTTAACCTGGGACTCAATACTGCCGCTTGTTCACCTGCCAGACAACTTCTGTATCAGCAATTTCATGGGAAAATGTTTGGAAAAGAATTGCTTCTTGTGTTTGTATGTGTATCTGTCAAAGAAAATAGATGTGGCTGAATCTGTTGATTCGTACTTCGTTATAATTGATGTCTATGAAAAATGGCTCAATGAGTCAGTTATCAAGTAAGTTAGCTTATAAGTTTAGCCTTGCTGGTATTTGTACCATTCCCCTTACATAGCTACCATTTACGGTGAGAAAACAGCTCATGCATGGTAATTGTGCCAAAAGACCGAATTTTTCACGTCAGATTGGCCGGTTCACTCGCAAACAGCAAAATCAAAAATATCGCTAGTCAAAAATTTTGATCAGCACTAGTTTTATGCAATAAAATTGTAATAATAGTCTACTTACAGATTTCGGGTAGATCAGGAAGGGAGTTATTGTTCTTATCAGTGGAAAATCTGGATAATTTTTGGTCTTCTATTGGACTGAAGCTATCCTCGCCCCATCCTATAGACACCCATGGATATTTAAGTATATCCAGCCATTATTTTATCAAACAAATCTCTATGTATTGCATTTTGGATATCGAGATCGTTGACTAAAGAAGGTCCTGTTTTGTTGTCCTAAGATAAAAAAAAATTAGCGTAAAAAAAGGGAAAAAATGATTTTTTCGCTGAAAGTTCCCTCCAGTCTACTTACGCTGAAAGTATAATGCTGATTGGGGAAAAACAGAGTTTGTCGCATTTTGGGTTTCACGAATAAATACAGCCTTTTTTTTCTAACATATTCTTTTCCTCTTAGGTTCATTTGGCTCAGTATACATTTTGATTAAGTTGCTAGAAAATTTGGCAAGTTGTTAACAAATTCGGGTGTCACGAATCAATACAACGACGCTTTTCCATTGCTTTTGTCTTCACTGATGTCCCTTTGTCTCTGACCACATGCTCTATAAGTAAAATCTGATTTTGAAAAACAAATTTGGTGGCCCTGTTGATACTTCGTGTATTGATGCAACCAATCTTCAGAAAATTGTGTGCCCTATAAGTAACTAGCCTATCAGTGAATTCAAAAAAAAATGTGGGCATAATTTTGAACCTCATGGACAGATAACAGCCAAACTTATTTTTACATTTATTGTCTGTACCGTGGTCCATCTTTCCAAAAAACATATGAACGTCATGTTAAAGCTGATTAGAAATACAAAATTTAAGGCTGTGTTTTGTGCGTCCTGAGCCTTTTACTCTTAAAGTCTGGGATGATAAAAAGACTCTTAGAGTCAAGTAACTGAGCTGAAAACATATATTTTGACTCCTGGCGCATTGGAGAAAATAAAAAAAATTAATACTCATTGCCCTCTTAAAAAAAAACCTGAAAGTTTAACTTGACACTGCTTCCTCTCCCTTTTGTTTGCGAGGAGTGTTTGCGATACGCTATTTTGATAGCCTAGGTGAATATACCGTCTTTTAGTTTACCTCACAGCTTTACTGTAAATAGATTACGAGTTTTAGTGGGGATAATATTTCCAAGAGCTTTAGGCCGATCGAAGACAAACACTTATTATTATTATTATTATGTATTGATAAACAGTCATACATTAAAAGACGGACCTACAATGAAAAAAAAAAAAAAGAAACAATACAAAGAAAACAAAAACGAATGAACAGCAACACACAGAATACGAATTACAATTATTATATGAATTTCAGTTATATTACATGTATAACATGGCTTTCTGCTCGTGATTTATTAGTCCCCGATTACGTCTACATATTAAATTTTCCAAGTGCAGTGGTTGGATCGGCAACCCCATAATTCCTAACGAAAAAGGAGTTGCTTGTCCAAATTGCTAAACGGAGAAGGTATTTAGCAAATCTAAAATAGTAGGAATGGATTATTTTTTTTTCGGATTAGAAATAAATTTATAGAAGGGGGAGCATAGAGTATTTGAGGAAGGGTAACAGCATTGAAAAGGCTTACAAGAATTTTGCGATTAAAGCGCAGCTTACAGGAGACAACGTGTCCATATGCTGCCGATATTTTTCGTTTAGGGTGATCTATGAGAAGGTTCCGAGTGTGTTTGATTGCGGATCCTATAGAGAAACCTAAATAATACATGTAATTGACAGATTTAACGGAAAAAATATCAAGGTTGGAATTAGTGGAGTTATTCGTCCTGTTAAAATAAACGACTTCAGACTTTTCTGGATTAATGCTGAGACCAAGTTTTTAATATTCTGACTGAAGAACTTTGAGCATTTGTGAATTCCCCAGAGGGGTACGGCTTATATTGAAAATATCATCAGCATAGCTTATAATAGATACATCTAGAAAATTATGAATGCATGAGGTAGGAGAAGCGTCTTGAGCATTGATTACGGAATTATTAAATAGACATGGTGACGAGATGGCTCCCTGACGAACACCTTTAAATACCGGGATAAACATATCATTAGGATTAGGAACTGAATTTATTTCAGACGAAATTTTTAACCGCACTCTCGGGCCAGCGTACAAATCTTTTAAAGACCGAATTATGACTGGATTTACGCCTCATCTAGCAGCGCTTAACAGGATAGCAGGGTGGATTAGGGAATCAAAGGCTCGCTTAACGTCGTTGCTCGCGAGAACTAGGCTGTCACGAGAAGAGTGAGCGTCAAGCAGGATATTTGAAATAGTGGATAGAGCATCCTTGCAGCTGACTCTACGACGAAATCCAACCTGACGTGCAGGACTGCAGCCCTTTTCTTCGAGTTCATTAATAAATGTTAATTCGAAAAGTTTACATAGAGACGTGGCCACAGTAATAGGACGGAACGAGGAGCACTGACTTGTTTTTTTTACCTTTCTTGGGAACTGGGGTTAAGTCTCCTATACGGGACGTTGAGGGATCAACACCCTGAGTGAAAATAATCTGAAAAAAAATAGTAAGATGTTCAACTAGGGTATGATTCCCCGACTTACTTTGGAAAGCATTAATATTATCACACCCAGAGGAGTGTGATAACTTATTTTATTATTTTATTATAAGATGTGGGAATTAAATTTATACAACTAAATTTAGTTGTAAGCTAGTCTCGAGCTAAGTCTTGACTCAGTCCAAAAACAAGCGAAGCCTTGACTCGGTGCGAAAACAAGCAAATTCAAAGCATTCCAGGTTTGGTAACTTTGCGTAAGAATAAAGTACTGACTCACAAGAAAACAAGCTAAGTTGGGAATCGGTACACGAGCTATTTCCTGAATCGGTGGAAAAACAGGCCAAGTCTTAAATTTGCACAACAAAAAGTCGTAACTAGATGTAAAAACAAGTAAGTGCTGAGTTGTGTAATTGGGTAAATCGATCTCGAGGCTTACATCAACTATAAAAATTTGATGCCTGATAGTGCTTTTCCCTAGCAAACTCCGAAACCTAGGTAGTAAGCACTTCATTTCGAGTGAATATAGGCATTTAAACAATTTTGGGTCCTTCTCGGGCAAGCTACCACAGAAGACACTAACCTCGGGCAATCAATCCCTGGCAAAAATATTTTAAATCCCAAGTTTTGCCTACCACATTGCAGTCTAGCGTCCGTTAGATGAGCAGCTTCGCTGGATCACCCTAAGCTGTCCCTCGGTAGCCTTTGCGTACAGTTATGATCGGATCTCTTTATGGTTTCGCTTCATGACTGAAAAAATAAAGAAGTTCTCTAATCTTACCATGTAATACCAATGAACCTATTTCTTGATCGATATTTGTTCTCTCTGATTGAACTGAAATGCTTTGTTTTCTTGACATAGAAAAAAGAAAATATCTACTTCTAGCCCAATAAGTCTACCCCAATAAAATTGAAATATCTGATAAGTTTCTAAAAACGTTTAAACTTAACCTCAGACATCGATCCTCTTGGTTTAATGTAGTGCGGATTACAAAATATCTTCCCTTTTTTGTTTGTATTTTCTTTTGTTATAGCTTCTTGCATTATTTAATCTTTTTGTAATATTTACACGTTCATGTTAGCTTCAAACTTGTGTGGTGAATAAACAAACTGTATTATATTCTTTTTTATTTCATAAAATAAAATAAAACAAATGCATGACGTTTATAACCTGCCACTTGAATAAATCTAAATAAATCACTGTAAATTATTGACTAGATGCTCATGAATCACAAGATAAAAAAAATTTGTATTTTGCCGCTTTTCATTTTAGAGTTTTGTCAAATTCCCTAATGCGCATCAATGAAACCCCAACAAAAAGGTAGCAGAAGCAGAACTGCATCATAAACTAACTTGGTATATCAAACCAAGGTATACTTTTGAATACAACCGAGAAATCGACAAGTACTTAAAAGCCTTACAAGGTGGTGAACGGACGGTAAATGAACCCTAACTTTCTATACAGCTATATTTAAAGTCTTCTTTAGATCACTTTTAAGGGCACTATTTTTAGCATTGGTCCAAGTTTGAATGTAAGTTGGCTTCTTCTTTTTCTAGGGAAGGAGCAGAGCCAAAATTTGTATTGCTCTTAAGTTTGGTACTATTGATTTTACAAAGGATCAACATCTCAGAATTGAATGAAGCAAGAAATTCTATGATTGAGCGCCTCGTTGATATCTCCAATCATTTTATTTCGCTCTGTGAAATTCGTTCATCCTGGAATTTATTGAACCGCTTCAGATCAAAAATACAAACTCTTTCTTTGAGGTAAGGAGGTTTTAGAATCCACTGTGATGAGGCTATGATGAATCACATTTGGAGGGTCCAAAGACCTGAAATGCCGAATTTTGTGAACGAAGCGGCTTCATAAACTGTACAGCTTCTGGATTTATGATTCACAAGGTTTTTGCCAAGGCCTTTTCACACTAGTATGTACCATTTCACATACAGACCCTTCAGCCCTAACAAGACAAACCATATCCTCTATGGTTACAGTAGCAATTTTTGGAACTTGCGAAATATTGATTTAAATTTTAATTGGTGTAAAGTCGTTGAAAGTATAATTTGCTTTTAAAAACTTTTTATTGGAACTTCATCTTCCAGTAAAAAGTTTTCATCATGCTAATGATCTTTGCTCGTTTATCACTAATCTTAACAACTTTCAACGTGCCTATTTTTTTTATTGAGAAAATAGCCCCTTTGAGACATAAAAACAGATTGTGACTTCATTTACTAATTTTATTATTCTTATAAAGATGACTAGAAAAAAACAAATAAAAGTTAACTATTGCTTAATATATAATGATATTAATTTCCGGAAGTTTTGGCAATTTTTGATATTTCAACGTAATTATTATGAAGGAGAAAATGAATTGAACCTATGTAATTTTTGGCTTCTTTAGGGCAAAAGCCATCCAGACCCCCATCCTAAGATCTCTATACGACACGCAATGTAGTTTTTTTGTGTTTTCATAAGCAAAACTTGCACTGTCCAGATTATATTTACTTTCCAATGAAACGTTCATGACATTGAAGTTTTTGAGGGTTGTGGATAAAGGGGATGGAGCACCAATCATATTTGTAAAGCTGATTAGCTTTAGGATTTTTTTTCTTTTTATTATTTTTTTTCTTCCTGTTATTATTATTTTTTTCTTCCTGTTATTGATGTCATGACAAATACAGAAAAAGTAGAAGGCGATCTCTATTGTTATTAAATACAAAAAAAAAAAACTTTTTTTTAATTGAAAGTAAGGAGCGACATTAATACTTATACGAACATAAATTATTTCGTAAATGAAAGGGCCTGTTCCCTCCTCAACGCCTTGCTCTTTACGCTTAAGTTTTTTATTGTTTAAAAATAGAGTTGTAGGAAAGAGTCAAACTTTAGTGTAAAGAGCGAGGTGTTGAGGAGGGGACAGCCCCTTTCATATACGAAATAATTTCTGTTCGTTTTAAGTTTTAATGTCGCTCCTTACTTTCAGTTAATAAAAAAACTTGTTTTTTATTTAATTTCTGAACGTTTTTTAATTAATGCAGGTTTTGATTTTGGCTCACCGCACATGAATAATTAAAACGAAATTTGTATATTAACTTTACTTTTTTTTGGCTAAATAGCTTTCTCGGAATTTTGATCGGACGATTTTGAGAAAAAAGGGGCGGAGGAGGGTCCTAGTTGCCCTGCAATTTTTTTTGTTACTCAAAAAGGGCGCTAGAATTTTAATTTTATTTACGAACGTTTTTATTAGTAATAAATACACGTAACTTTCGAATTAACTTACGTAATGAACTACAATATTCGTATATTTTTATTACGTATATGAGGGAGGTTGCCCCCTCGTCAGTACCTCGCTCTTTACGCTAAAGTTCGAATTTTGTTCCAATTCTTTAAGAATGACTCCTGAATGACAAAGGCCGTTTAAATAGAATAAATAGCTCTAATGAAAGTACTAAAAAAAACTTTAGCGTAAAGAGTTTTTTATTGACTTGAGGGTGAACCCCCTCATATACGTAATAATTTCTCTTTGTTTTAAGTTTTGATGTTGCTCCTTACTTTCAGTCGAAAAACTTGTTTTTTTATTTAATTTCTGATCGTTTTTTAAATAATGCTGGGAAATCCAGCGCCCCCTTCATAGCAATGTCTCTTTCCCCATGAAAACTTCCTCCATGGAAAGATCCTCCCCACGACCCCCCCCCCCCCTACCAGAATAAATCCCCCTTGAAAACGTCGGCATACTTCCCAATAACCAATAATATATGTAAACATTGGGCAAACTTTATAACTTGCAGCCCTTCCCCTGGGGACTTTGGGGGATTAAGTCATTCTCAAAGACATAGTTATTAAATTTTTCGACCATGTTGAACAAAATGGCTATCTCAAAATTTTGATCTGGGGACTTTTGAAAAAAAATGAGCCTGAGAAGGGGCCTAGTTGCCCTCTAATTTTTTTTTGTCACATAAAAAGGGCTCTAGAGCTTTTAATTTCCATTCGAATGAGCCCTCCCGCTATATTCTAGAAACACCGGGTCGATACGATCACCCCTGGGGAAAAAAACAAATAAACACGCATCCGTGATCTTTCTTCTGGCAAAAAATATAAAATTCCACATTTTTGCAGATAGGAGCTTGAAACATCTAGGTAGTGTTCTCTGATGCGCTAAACCGGATGGTGTGATTTTTATTACGGTTCTATGAGTTTTAAGGGGTGTTTCCCCCTTTTTTTGAAAATGAGGCACATTTTCTCAGGCACGTAACTTTTCATAGGTAAGACTCAGCTTGATAAAACTTATACATTTGAAATCAGCATTAAAACCTGATTCTTTTGATGTATCTATTGGTATCAAATTCCGTTTTTTAGAGTCTCGGTTGCTATTGAGCCGGTTTGCTCCTTATTACAGTTCGTTACCACGAGCTGTTTGATAAATCAATATCAGAGGGAGTGCTCAGCTTTCTTCATTTGTGACTCTTTAACTGTTTTATTTGTGAATTTGACTGGAGCGTTTGTTTTCTGGATCAGTGACACAAATTTTTCAGCCTTTTCCCTCCACTGCTCAAAATCTGAAGCTCTTCGACCCACCCTTCTCATTTTTTTTGCCCACAGTACCTAAAAGTTTCTACTTCATGGACATCTTCACTGACAACAGTACCTAAAAATCTTGTGAGCATCAGAAACAAATTAATTGTTACTGTACAAAGGAGAAATGCTCTCTTCAGGCACCCTTCGTATAATGTCACATGATCGTTCCGGCTTAGGGATTTTCTGGGAGTTACGGGCACTCACAAATTGAAATTGGACAGTGTTTGCCACTTAACATTTAGGTGCTCTTTTAGCTTCGGATATAAATTCATTCCAGTGTTTCCGCTCCAGTTTCCCTAAAATAAGTTTCTTACTTTTTGATAATACCATGCTTTCTTCTGAGGTTTGTTAGGTGATATTTGTGCCTACGTTGCCGAACCAAAAAATTTAGACAGTGACCCCCAGCCCGACACAGAGAAAGAATCAGAATTTAGTCTTTCTCTTTTTCAGAATATTGTGAAAACTGGAATTTGTTTGTGATGCAACGCATATAGGCATTTATGGTATTAAATTGTCATAATTTGAGTGCAGGCACAAGCAGATTTTTTTTTTGGGGGGGGGGGAATAATGAGAAAAGTCAGGGGCGCAATAATAAAAAAAATTAATATCTTGAAAAAGAAGCACTCAGAAATTATACAAAATTAAGCGTTTTGGGGTGAAAGGGCCCAAGCTCCCGTACTGAATGAATCCGTCTATTAGTGATAATTGACACTACTGTTCGATATGAGGCACCCTTGGTTGATATAGCTATATAATTAATGCTTGCTTAAGAGGTTTTATTTTAATGTTACTACTATTTGTTTTGGAGGCCTCGCTCATGTTTGGTGCTAAGTTACACCGAAAAACTTCTTTCTTATGTGATCAGAGGTATTAGGAGTTTCGTGATAATGTCGCAATATATTATTTAATATATTATTAAATTCGCAATAGTGATGCTTTGTATGTGGTTGGTATCTGAAAAAAAAAAAAAAAAAAAACTTGGGCAAGAGAAGTAGGATCATAGTAGTTTGATACGGGAAAAATAGACCTGTTCAAATCAATTTTGGCAGCACGCCACTATTGAACCCTTACATGAAATTACAATTGTCGTATTTTTGTAGAGGAATGGTGCTTGTTACTCTAGTATTTCACTACATAACTAAAATAGTTTGGAAGCTGAGTCAATCAAGCGAGATGACAGCTACAGAAAAAGATAGTCTACAGACCATTAGTCACGCCTGGGAAGAAAGATTGAATTTTATCAGGAATAATAAGACATTTAGTGACTTTGCATCTGTGATTGAAGATGGCATTAGATTATCGGATCGAGATTCTACTTTTAGTCAGTGGAAGGAATTTTGGTTTGTTGTTTCGAAGCCTTTTAAATGCCGGTATGTAACTTGTGTTTGATTTTTTGTTGATTTTTTTTTTCGTTGCGCATTTCAAGAATAAACATTATAATAATAGAAATAGTGTTTGATTGGTTTTAGACCTGAAAATTAGGCTCGTGTCGTTAAGTTGTGTCTAAACTTTTATATAGTATGAGATAAATCCTTGACCAAAAAAATTCGCTCTATATATATATTTTTTTTTTTCTCGCTGCTAGAGCCTTCTAATGAAGGCTTTGTAGGTGGTGTTCGAAAGAACGTATACCATAATTCAAAGGTAACTTAATCAAAGTTGGTATGTAACTAAAAAGCGAAATTGTCTTTAATTGCCTTTCTTCTTGCTTGTCTCTGTTAGTTAGAATACTCTAAGTAAAATCAGACACACGTAAAACATTTATTTGACATGTAAAAAATTAAAACATAACAATTAATTATTTTTAAAAAATTGCCAAGAAGTTTCAAATGGCTGATTGAAATTCCTTGAGCAAGGCCAGATAGTAATTGGCAGTGTTTCAAACGTGTGTTCCATAAGACCCTTCTGCGTTCTGGTTTATATGTGTCGTAGCGTGGATCTTCTCATCACGCACTATGAACGAAGCTCGCAATCTCTAAAAAAAGAGAAAAAAAAATCTAAGTCTATCTGGGTTATCGTTTAGGCATATATATATTATGTTGTTTTATGTTTGTTTGATTTTTATAAAAAAGCTTTCAAGTCATGTGGTTCGCCCTACACCCATTAAATTAGAATCCAGAAAAAGGAAGTTCGAGGAGGTGATGAATTAATTCAAAAAGTGATCTAAAAGCATTTAGAAAAACGGCTGATCAGTAAGACTGAAACAAAAAAAAAAGAAACAGAAACTGGTCACCTGTTTGAACTTCCAAAAGCAGTAATACCGTGTTTCTCTTTTTCCAACAGACAAAATAAAAGCCTAAAATTATTGCATCACGTAGGCTGTTGATATTGATGGAAAATCTCAAGGACATGTCTTTCCTTGGACCAGATAATAAATCTATTAAACATAATGCCTGGACTGCCAAATAATAAGGTTGAGTGGCTTCTTGGCAAGTCAGTTCCCATAAGTCCTATGGCAATGAAAACCAACCATTAGTTGTAACAAAGAAAAGGTAAAGAACATGGCACTGGAATTTACAGTCCCTACCGGTGGTGCTCATGTCCGTTTCATTGCCCTTCAGCCAAGAAGTGGAATTGGGGTTGGGGGCCAGTCACCCTGTGCTTTCACACACCCTTCCTGTTTACCTTTCACAGATTTCTCCAGTTACCTATTTAGAGCTAGGTCGACTCTGGGTGAGCTTACCTAGAGTCACGCCACTGACCCCCGTTCCAAACCAAATAACCATTGACACCTGGACTCGAACCCTACTCTTAATGGACAAATTATATCTAGTCTACCGGCTAACCACTCGATCATCATCATTAGCAGCTAAACTCTAAAAAACAGAAGTGCGAAAACAGACATATGCAAAGCGTTAAATTTTCTACGCTAATCCCAAATATATAACTTTTATTAAGTTTAAAGTTACTTTTCAAAAGCTAATGCTGTGAGATCTTGCACAATTTTAGAATAGGAAGATAAGTTATCTTACGAAGGCAGAAAATTCCCTAAAAGTTGTTAGAATAAACAATATCTGTGTCTGGTAAAATTTCTACAGGGGTTTGTGAAAAACAAACTTTTACCTTATGTTTCTGACACTATGTTTTATCTGATGGATCTTATGAAAAAATACAGTTAAAGCTACTATATTTACGCAGTTAAAACACAATTAAAGCTACCGGATTTTGTCCAACTTAACAAACAGACCCTGAATACAAAAAAAAACAAAAAACAAAAAAAAACTGGTAATAGCCTAGACATTTTAGTTGCTTGACGTTATGAACTTAATTTTGGCACTTTACTGAATAAATAATAAGTTTTTTGTTTTTTCATTTGGGGTCCTCGCATATTATTTAATCTGAATTCGCTACTGTTCTACGCTAACATAAGCTTTGTAGACTTGTCAGTCCAATCCAAAACACTTACGTTAAAGTCATTTTAGCAAAGTTTAAGTGAAAAAGGCCTTATTTAAATTGATTTTATTCCTTTATATTTCTCTTTGTTGTAAAGGTTTCGTAGAGAACGTCGAGAACGGAAAATTCGATATTACACGATTTTATGCGTGTATTTAAATAAAAAAAAAATCAATTAAAAGCAAGGTCTTTTCACTCTTTGACTGTTTCCACAGTCATGATTTTGGTAAGTCTACCTGTTTTGTCCCACGCCTTAGGGATCAAGTTGAAAATTTCAAGGAAAGCTTTTTCGAGGAGGGGGGGGGGTCCAGGTTGACTTTAAATTTTGTGCTGAGGGAGGGCCAAAACAGATTTCCTCCGATATTCACAAAAACGTATATGCTACGGGATTTTTATTTTTGTGCCAGTTGCCCGACCGGTTTCACTGCTAGTTGAGAAAACAAACGAGTACAAAGAACTTACTTTTCTAAGTGATCCTTTTTCTGAAAGTATTTTATATATCATATAAGTAGGTATACAAGCCAGAGGGATGGCTGTTAACGTCCATCCAACATGTAATGCCCAGTACGGATACTTGTAAGTTGCTGTGTCCAATTCAACTGGCTCGAATATTGAAAAGCAAAATATTATCTGAAACAGACGTTTCGCTTAGTTTGTCTTTTCCTTCTGCGTATTAATTAAAAAAAAACTTTTCCCAAAAAGAAGTTTTCAAGGAAAAGTAAAGAGCTATCCAAAAAGAAGTTTTTCAAGGAAAAGTAAAGAGCCATAAAAAGCCTATGACTGTAGGAATAAAGGCAAATAATATTCAAAACCGAAAACGAACAGAAATTACAATCAATGGATAAATGAAACCCTAAACGAACAAAAATTAAAAACAAAAATCAGATTAAACATAATGATGACGGTTAATGCTATAGATAAATCGTCGAACGAACAGAAGCTAAAATAGATAATGAATTCTAACTTTCATTTTGAGCTCCCTCTGTTTTCAGTGGGGGAAACTGTGCCCCTTAGCAATTTTTTGTACATTATGATGCTCTTGGCCCAAAGACTTGCGGCTGTAAGTTTCAAACTGATCAGGGACAAAAGTTCGTTGGCCTGTGTTCAGGGCTAACCTACCCCCCCCCTCACAAAATCAAAATGTGTAACCATTTGGATCTGTAGAACGCTGCCTGAAAATTTCGAGATAAAAACTAATTGTAGACAGTAGAAGAGAAACCCAAAATTAATAAGAACAAGTCGCCCGTCTTCTATTATAAAACCCGTGCGTAATTGAAAATTTGAATTATTTACGGCGTCTGCCTCTGGGGATGTAGGGTCATGCCATTCCTGGATGCTTATTTATTGGACCCTATAACTATTTGAATAAAATGGTCACCTCAAAATTTTATTCGGACGTTTTGGATGGCCTGGTTGCAAAAAAGGGCACAGGATGCGGGCTGGAAGGCCCGCATCCTGACGCAGGCTGGATGGCTTCCATTAATAAACAATTCACTCGCAAATGGAGCCCCCCCCCTCTAATGGTTCCATTTGTAGCCAAAGGAATATCTAAAAACTGAAAGAAACTACTAAAATAGTGAAATCCTTACTTTATAAATATATAGGATGTTTTCATTAATTAGACTATCATGTTTTCTTCCATTATAATACACTTATTAAAATGATTTCAAATAATACTTTTATAAATTACACACTCAAATCACACACGGAGTTAAATTGCAAACTGAGAAGATAGGTGCTAGAAGGTCTGTCTGCATTGATTTAACGAAGAAATATATTATTTGGGCAATAAATATGGAACCATCAGGTGGGGAGGGGGGGTTGCATTTGCGAGTGAACTGATTATTATATTTAAAAAGAGCATACAAAAAGGAATCAAGTAATACGTTCACCTTGTCCCTATCTCAATTATGGAATCTCTTATATATTGACCAAAGGTTTACGACCACTCCTTCGATACGATGTGGCAGTGTTAAACAAAAAGTATGTAACGCATTGAAAGCATATGGCTCATTTGGGTTTCGACTGAACTATTTTAATGATTTCTTAATGAAAAAAGTGACTTAGTAGTAGAATGTGTCTTGAAATAGTGGCTCAAAGTTTGCCCAAAAGGTAATTCGACAAATGTCAGTTTAGTATGTCTATAAGATAGTTCTAATATGGTCAGGCTTTTCTGTTGAAGGATAAGACTCATTGAAATTGGAATTTTTTTTCAAAACTATTTACCTTGAAATTTCGAAGGGTTTGGGGCTCTTCTTACCAACTCTCTTCCTCCTCGGTCAAGGGGCTATATTTGCATTTTGGTAATCAGCTAATTTTAATGTGAAAATGGATAAAACAGGAAGAAAAATAGCTGGTACAAGGATTGCCGATTACCGGTAGATAATTTTCAAGTAACACTTCGAAAATATGTTTTACCATACTGACTCGGCAACGTTGCTAAACTTCCGACAACGAAATAAAACCTCAAATAGAAATATTTCCTAACAAATAATAGCAGGAATAATATGGGGCTAACAAGATGTTACAGGGTTCTCTATAACAAATTTGAAAGGTCAGTAGACCAAGGAGCTCATGTAACTTCAGTAACACTCAGTAACTTCAGGGGCTCATGTTCAAGTTAGTTCAGCAACACAATTTTCTAAGGTAGTATTGTAAAATCAGCAGTTCTAGACAATATTTGGAAAGATTACGCTCCTCTAAAACCACTTTTACTCCAAACCATAACAAATTTTCATATCGTGGGTTTGTGACTGCCAGGATAACTAAAAATAATCACCATAAGATGATTTCCTTTTACCCTCATATCCGAAATGAGACAGATGGCGGTTTGACTTTCAAGCCATCAGGGGTTGTACCACAGGCATAAGTAGAATAATTTTCCAATAATGAGCACTCCCGTAAGAAAAAAAATCAGGGGAAGAGGGAGGGACAACCGTTTGAAAAGAAGTTGATTGTCAGAAAAGTGTCACATTTTCCAGTTCGTCACAAAATTCTACACTGTTTAATTTGGCTGTCTATGATAACGGGACTAATGTCCCTCCCCCTTCTCGCGTGAGAATTCATATTTTCTCCTCTTATGCTAGATTCTACGGTAATATCGCTACAGAATGTTAAGTTATTTTGACACCAGGCGACTGGCTGAAGATAAAATGTGCAGGTTTGAAAATAAACTGCCGTCAATTATGTCCTTTATAATGGTTCGTCACTTAAGTTTATCTCGTTTCGTCTCAGCATGAATTTAAGCTGGAAATTTCTGTTGTCAAACAAATCGTAAAAGAAAAAATCTGGCCCACTTGGCGCTTGGAAAGATTAATTTTGACACCCTTGCTCTAGGAATTCTTTAAGTATGACACATGTAAGTTAAAAGTTACGTCGTCTGACAGCGACGGGCGTGGAAACTAATTAAAACGAAAATACATAGCGACCTTGACCTCACTTTTGCTCTGTTCCCAGAACTGCAGGAGTAATTTAATTGAATAATACAAGACTTACAAGTATAAATATTGGACTGACGTACGTCCAACAAATTCTCCAGAAAATGCCTGGACGAAAACCAAGCATTTCTTCAATGTCATCTGCAAATCGCTCTGTTCCATAAAACCAACTGACACCAATGGCCTCAACAAATACAACAAACAAAATTGCGATGCTTGGGCCGTATGCGTTAAGTAGCTCAACTAAGTATGTGCCTCCCTGAAAAAATTCCTTGATTTAAAGACTGTAATAATTCCCCAAACGGTGTCTGTTCTAATGTTAAGAGAAATCGCCCATTTGTTGTTTCCAACGAACAACAAGATAATCAGTCGTGTATGAAACAAAAAATAAAAATATATCTTTGCAGAATGGACAAAAGGGATCAAAAGAGCTTATCTGGATGAGGACAAAGAAGCCCTTGAAGATAGAATTCATAAATTAATTTAAGAGAAATTAATAGACCAATAACTAAGTTCAAAAAAATAAAACAAGTAAAGAAACAATGAGCTCATACATAATATTTTCTGGTAACCCTCCCCAGCTGTGTTACCAATATTAACAAATCCTACCATCAAATACATATAAAATCAAGTATGGCAGCAGACGTTCGGGCCATCTGTTATTTCACTTAGATGCTGAGGTCGTCGCCCCTCGCATGCTTGCTGTCTTTTCCAGGTGTTTCAATTTTTCGGCTTTTTGTTTTGTTTTTTCTTTTTTTTTCAGTTTATATTGTCAGATTTCCATAGCCTATTTCCATTCCAATATTAATCAACAGCCTAAATACATAAAAAATATTTATCCAATGCCATCTATGGAAAGGTCATTTTTCATGATATCACATTTCCATTTTATATTTGGTATATAGATTAGTATTTTCGTGCCTTCAGCAGAGGCGTCACTAGCCAAAATGTTTGTGGAAGAGGGTTGTAGGTTGTACCGACTGGCTGGTAATTTTTACCAAATGATTTATTATTATTATTATTTATTTTTAACCCACACTATACAGAGGTACAATACGTGGAGTATCACGAGGAAAAACACAAAAAATGCGACAGAAGACAATATATAAATCAAAAATTACCAAATTACAGTGTAACACATAATAATTTAAAAGAAACGAGAGCAAAAAAAAAACGTGAAAGGAGGAAAAAAAAAAAAAAAAAAAAAAACTGACAACTTGCAGAATCTAATAAGCAGGCATTAATATTATAATTATTTGATTTTTACTCACTCTTTACAATTCTAAATTGTAGAATGACCAAACAGAGAAAAACAACTAAACAAATAAAACAAAAATAACTTGCGACTGAAAAAATCTGATAAGGTGATGGTGCGTAGAAAAACGGATACAAGCAGTATTTGAAAGTTTTCTGTGTAGGGCTTCCAGTTTTTCAGTAATATTAGGAACAAGAAATTTATTAATAATTGCCCGGTTTTTGGTCCAAGGTGGAAGAAACAACAAAAATTTACAAAATCTAAAATAATTAATCCGGATTCCTTTTAACTCAGTTTTCTTCAGAAGGAGAAAAATTCCAGAAGCAAAAAGAATTGAATGGTCACAAAAAGTTGAGTAGAGCTTGGCTAACGCGAGTTTATTATATTTACCTCTATTGGCAACAATCGTAGCATATCCTAATTTAATTTTCATATTAATATTTGAGACTGTGCGCTGGCGCAAGCTCGGAAGACTATTAGTAATAGAAATACCGAGCCATCGAAGAGAATCTACGAGAGGGATAGTAAAGCCACTACAGCGAAGGGAAGTACTAGAAATATTATTAAAAGAAAGAAATTTACATTTATCTACATTATGAGAAAGGCCTATGTCTGAAAAAGAAGTAGCAACACGAGAAACCATGTTAGATAAACTAGTTTTAGTACGGCTTATAAGAAGCAGATCATCAGCGTAAGCCAGGTAGGAAACATCAGAAAAACCGGAGAGATAGGTAGCCGAAATCTTTGCCAGAACTCCTGAAATACACAAATTAAAAAGGGTCGGCGATAAAACTCCACCTTGCCTTAAACCTCTTTTCAATTTAATATTAGATGCCGGCACAGATTTCAGCCGAAGAAAAGAATTAGAGTACCAGTACCGAAGAAGCAAAATAGCCGATAGATTGACACCGTAACCACGAAGAGCAGAAAAAAGCTGACTATGACATACACTATCAAAAGCTTTTGATGGATCTAAAGTACAAAAATATATACTCCTTCCCTTAGAAGAATTTTCAAGGAGCAAAGAAGATAATACACGATCTGCGTGTTGACAACCTACTCCGGGCTTAAATCCAAACTGGTTATCTCTCTCAAGCATATTATTAGTCACAAAAGGTATTAAAACATGCTCAAGAACTTTACTAAAAGTGCAAGAGACAGTAATAGGTCGGTAAGAAGAGCAAATAAATGAGAATTCCCCTTCTTTAAAAATTGAAGAGACAGTACCACACAACAAACTCTCCGGTACACTAAAATCACAAATCTACATCTGGAGTAGCATACGGATACGGTTAATAAGGGGGGGATACCTCTAATAAAAGGTGGAATCTCGATGTACAGTAATTATCAAGATTATCTTATTCAATTTTTTGAATTGCTTCAATTAATGATGAAAGAGAAATCGGAACACAAAGATGCTGAGATAGAGGGGTCATAAAAAAAGCACAAAGAGAATGAGAATACAAAGAATGCACATGGTAATTAACATTAGAAAAAATAGACGAGTAAGGGTCATGCCAAGCAGATGCAGGAATACAATCACTATTTGGTACATCACTTCTAATCGACTCAGAATTAATAACTTTTCGCCATTCTCTCTTTGATACTGGAAAATCCATACCACGATAACGCATAGACTTAAGATATTTTTTATATTCACTGCGGGTCTTAACGCTTAATGTCAGAAACAATACCACAGGACGGTCTATCACATTCATTCAAAACTTTTAACCAAAACTTAGCTTTATTTTTCAAAGTTTTTAAATTAGGATCTAAAGACCAAATAGGCTTTTGCGTACCACGTCTAACACGTTGCAGCGGCACTGCAACTGCCTCGGCATCTTTTAAACATTTAATTATTTGATTATAATAGCAATCCAGGTCCTTTTTGCAATTCCCGTGTATAGAGCTCTGAAGCAGATGATAGGGAACTCGTATAGCAGACAGCAGCCTTGTTAGTGTAAACGCATAAAGAGGAACATCAGCTTTCTTCCAATTACTTTTTTCAAACCATTTTGAAGACTGGGGTACTTTGCAGAAACTTGCAGGGTTTAAATTCAGCGTAAGAGTAAGTGAGATAGGAGGATGGTCTAAGTCTTGTTCTTCAGCATGTACAAACACTATTGATGTAATAATACTAGGTGAGCAAATAATGTGATCAATATTGCTCTTACTGCCTGAATGGTGAATATAAGAATAAGGATGAGTTTTGGGTATAATATTATAAGATGGAAGGCAATCCAACAACAAATCACATCTCACTGATGAGTTATTTATATCCGTATTGAGGTCACCAATGATCATATAATCTAGAGAAATAGAAAGAATTTTTTCCACTAGAAACTTCAACATGTTACAGGCTTTAGCAAATCTAGCCATCGATCTAGAGGAACGGTCATCATAAGGCATATAAGAATTAATGAAAACTATAGTGCCCATACGAACAGCCAAAAAAAAATCATCCGAGTAAAAAATCACCGGCGAAACCAAATTAGGATTGTGCTTAAAAACACAAGCTAGTCCGCCGGATGGCCGGCCTCTTGTAGCTCTGGCAGTAGTAAAAACACATCATGATGAAGGCTGCGACGCAAAACGTTAATGCTAGAGTCTGTAAGAAGATGCTCCTGTAAACAAACCAAATCAAAATCATAGTAGAACTCATCAATAACGAAATCCTTATCCTTTTTACCATTAATATTAAAGGATATTATTGAAAACTCCAAAGTCATTGCAAAAAGTGGGAGCGCGACATTAGTTCCTTAGATATAGGGCAGGACAAGCTATATGAAGTATGATTTTTACCACAGTTAGCACACTTGGGAGCAGCACTACAAGGACTATCCTTAGTAGAAATATGTGGCCCAGCACATCTGGCACATTTCGGGACATTGCTGGTGCCAGCACTTTGAAAGTGATCGTATGATCGGCATTTGAAGCAGCATTTAGGTATTTCTTTAAATACGTGACTTCGAAAAAATTCATATCCCACTTTTATTCCTTCTTTTAAATAAGCAGACTGAGTGAAGGAGACTTCAAATTCCAGCTTGACTGACATAGTCAGGCCCAGTCGATTTGTACTTATTATACCTTGCAGTCTATTAATAACTACAAGGTTAAAATCAACTGGGAAACCTCTGAGAATCCCAAAAAATTGCTTGAATCGTACTTTAACTGTGGCTCCGGTAATAAAGTCCTAAACGGATGTACAAAAATCTTCAGTTGCAAATTTATCGATATTGACATACGAGCTGTCATTAACAGGTTTTACACTAAAAACTAATTCATGCCCAGCTATTTGATTGAGAACAGATTTGCGTTTAATCGGATCAGACAGATCTGAAGGCACTTTAGAGACAATAACTGTCGTATGAGTGTCAATTGCTGGGGTAGGTTTCGGAAGTTGAGGAAAATTCAACTGATAATTGTCAAGTTTCCCTGACATTTCAACAACCAATTGTTGTAGCTCATTAAACTTAGAGAGTAAAGAAGTATAAGCATTTGCAGGGAGACATGGCACCTCTGTAGGTCGCTTTATCACAAACGTAGGTGCAAAAGTGTCACTACTGTCAAGAGATCTTAACAGAGAAATAATGTCACTAAAATGATTAGAAAGTGCATTGTTCCCCTTACGTACTGGGCAATCCGATTCAGGTGCACTTATTTGCCACAGTAAACTTTTAGCTTCTTTGACTATATTCACGTCAAAAAACTCCATACCATGTCTTTTAATAATATCCTCCTCAATTCCGCTTAGCAAATTGCTTTGAATAAAATTCAGAACAGGAGAATATACAAGTTCAGGCATTTCGTCGGAGCTTTTCATGGCTATCGCACTCACCACAAATTAAAAAGTCTCAATATTAGTTCAGGAAAAAATACTGAGTTAATAAATATCGAAATATAGGTCAAACTAAAAACACAGTAGATTCCATTTTATAATCCTCTTAACTCAGGTCATCAACTAATTTGGAATAAATTATGACCTCACCAAAATAAATCCAGACAGGAATAATATCCAATTCAATTTTGATGTTACCTCACTGAACTCTGAAACGAAATGAAACTATGAGAAGATCTAGCATGAAAACAGATTTTTCTGCTTTTGAACAGGAGCTGCAATACCAGATACCAGCTGTTAATTCTTCAATAGCCTTCTCTGTCAGCTTCTTCACCTTCACAATTGGTTCTAGGCCAAAGAGTTTTGGTTGATCCACACCACCAGTACTGCACACAGTACATTGAATTATCAGATATTTTTAATAGGTTAGGCTGATATTGTTATTAAAATCACTTCATCTTTTTTTCTTTGTTTTACTGACTAAGACCGATCTTCTTATATACATTCTACGTCATTTATGTCAATTAGGCCTTTTTCCTAATAAAAAATTAGCCATTAAAACAGTGGCGCCTTCTCCCCCCCCCCCCCATACGTAAAGCCCTTGGCCTTTAGAATTATCGGCAGAATATTACAAGTTTCTAACTTATGAATGAATGAATGTTCTTTATTACCCATCTATAAACAAAAAAAAGAAAACGATGGAGTACAATAAAAGAAAGGAAAACAAAACAAATATGTCATAAAGATATACACAAATTACTAAAAATACCAAATCTAAAATAGTGCGCCCTTCCACCGGTGAGAAGAGGACTGGTTACTCAGTTTCTGAAACTGTTCGTCCCCGGCCTGAACCGGTTCCAGCACACCAAAACGGTTAACGATGTACCTATTCTTGAACCAACGAGGGGCCTGAAGCAAAACTTGGCGTACTTAAAATAGCACTTTCGCAACACTCGCGTATCAGATTCAGTAAAAATGTCCCAAAATGGGGTCAAACATAGAATATAAGGGAGAGCCACACTTTTATAGATTCGCGAAAGGGCTTTCCGTTTCAGATTGAGCTGCGATGTAACAACACTAACATAAGCAATTCTAAGTTTGCGTTCAACATTCCGAAGCAAAAGTTTTCGTGTATTTTTAATCGAAGACCAATCGGGAGACCTAAATATGTTAGTACAGTGGTGAGTGCCACCTCACTATCACCTAGACAGACACTATCAGGAACATAACTACCGTGTAAATTAAAGAAAAGGACAGCGGACTTCGCAGCATTCATGCTTAGTCCTATTTGTAGATATCTATCAGATAGGTTATCAAACTTCTTTGAAGACTAGCTATTGATCGGCACGGATTTAACAGATCGTCCTTATAACAAAGCACTGGTGTATTGAAACGTAACTAATAGGTAGGCCAATCTGTACAGAAAGAGACGCGTAGTTGTAGATGATCGGTGATGTGATGGCTCCTTACTTTATTCCGACAAATACAGGGAGCTCACTTTCCAAAAGTACATTTCCCAGCTTCAAACCAATTTTTAGATGCCTATACATATAATATATTGGGAAAATTACATCAAGAATAACACCACGGCTATACAACTCCAACATGGCCTGCGAGTAGATAAGGGAACCAAAAGCATTCATAACATCGTATGCTCAGAGAACCAGAGTGCTCCCAGATGCTTCTGGGTATATTACAGAGACTTGTAAGGGCATGGAAGCAACCTAAACCCAACTGGAACCCGAACTGGAATGGTGGCATAATATACTTTTCTTTTAAGTGGTCAACAATCAGAAGCTCAAATAACTTTGCGAAAACGCTTGGCACAGTCACTGGCCTATATGATGAACATGATGATTTTGGTTTATGCTTTTTCATAATTGGGCTAGTCACTCCAATACATAAACTGTCTGGAACGACACCAACGTTAAACACCATTGGAAAAAGTAATGCAAGGTGGTTACAGAGGAGGTCGCTTGTGGCAATAAAATACTCAGTACAAATTCTGTCGGCGCCCGCCGAGGAGTCCTTCTTTCTAAGCTTCAACACAGCCTCCTTAATAGCAGACGGTGTTATCACAATATAATTTGGTTTTGGAATAGAATCAAGCAACGAATCTATCTCATTATCGAAAGAAATTTCTACACTCCTGTTGGGTTTTACAAACTAACTTCTGAAATGGGCAACCCACTCAGACTCCGGGATGCTATTGGGGCCCTCATGGTTCTGCTTCTTAGAAAGAGGACAATACTTCCAAAGGTAATTAGGGTCATTTACAATCTTCTCGGCAGTAATCGACATGACCGCCGCTAGATGCTCTTGCAGAGCATTCCTAAATATTCTCTTAGAATAAATCCGGACCGTATTTACAACCCCGGTCCTTGGCCTTTCGCACTCGTCCCAGAGCCGCAACCACCACTTCGCCGTAGCACAGGCCAACACTAGAACTGGGCTACTAGACCACCTGTATTTCTCACTCTTGCAACGTATCCGCCTCAATGGAATCGCGGCCTTATCAGCATATTTCAGTGCACATATTATTTGCTCACAGTACAGGTTTAGTTGTAACCTTAACTCATTTTCACTTAGGTTGATACTTAGCTGTAACGGATGGTATGGAACCTTCAGCTTCACTAGGATACGGTCGCAAGACTCGCGAAATTCTGGCACGCATAAGCTACTCCACATCTTCTTCAAGAACCACTTAGGTTGAGAGTCATCGGCTTTAGTCCCCACAACGAGTATCAAGACACATATAGGGAGATGGTCGCTGGTAGCCTGATCGTCCATTACTGTCACACATTGGACTGGGCTGCCTGAATACAGTACATGGTCCAGATGTGACGTAGTGCTATCCTGTGATATGTATGTGAAGTCCTTGTTCTTTCTAAGTCATGAGAATGAGAGAGGCAGCATATTTATAATAGTTTCAGAACAGGTTAGATCACAATTAAAATCACCTGTGATAACACATCTACGAAAAGAACGGAGGGTTTTCTTAGCAAATTTCTCTAGCCTCTGACAAGCGGAGGTGAAAGGGACCTCGGAGGATTGGTCACCTTAGTTAGTAGGTAAGTACACATTTATGACAGCAAGATCATTAAAAGTTACGGTGACAAAGCGTTCACTAACTTCTAGGGTTTGGAGTTGATACTTGCTTAGCACTACGAGGCCTCCGCTGGGGCGACCTCAGTTCTGCTGAAGACACTGTGACAAGAGCGTTAGGTAGGTCTATAAGGGGCAACCAGTCACAGGAAAGAAAATATTCTTGAAGGCATACGATACCGAATTGCTCTACCAGCGACTCTAGAAGAGGAAGCTTCTCACAAATCCCGCCGTTTATGTTCCAGGATACAATTGAAATACTCCTATGGCTGTCCATTTCTTGCAGTCAGCTACACTGTTGTGGGTTTTCTCAGACAACAATTGCTTATTTTCCGGGCTGCGAAGTGAATAGAAGTTACGCCTATTCGATTTGCAAGACAAACAGATAATGTTGCTTTCGCACGGAGAATCGCGCGGGATCATATGCCCCGGCTGAGCACAGTGACAACAAATCATTGCGTTCTGACAGTCTTTGGCCAGGTGGCCATCAGTTTTGTGACACCTGTGACATCCCTGGGAAGGAACAGAAAAGGATCAACTTTGCTTAGTTCGCATCCTATTTTTGATGGGTTTGCGATTGCATAATCCAAGTTCGCTTTATCGTGGAGCAATACCTTTAAAGTCCGTGAGTCGCCACATTTTTCTGCCTTGCTACACTTATGAATGAAAGAGCACAGATCATTCCGAAATTCAAGTGGGATGGGCTTGATAATTCCAACATATTGTTTTGACTTAATACTCACAGCTGCTTCTTGAGCGGATGCCTTGAATGATCTTGCTATCTTTTCAGCTAAGGGCTTATCGTTTACGAGTACCGTAAAATCAGATCTATTTCGTCTGACATCGATCTCATTCTTATCTTGAATGGCACCCCATACCGGAGTCAATTATGTTTTTTCTTGCTTCTGCTGTTGATAATGACTTAGTCGGATTTTTTACCACTCCGGGTTCTTTGCTAGACCCCCTATGAATGCCAAATACAGGCCCTTGGTTCAACTTATCCAGGGTCTTATCACCTTTCTTGCACATTTCTTGAATTTTTGATACTACATACACTCCGGTAAATTCTAAGGGAGCTGGAACCTCTTGAGGATCGTAAATCACAAATCTCGGCAAGATTTTCCGGTCCTTCGCACATCTTGTCAACATTTTCCCTATGCTAATAACATTATGTCCTCCCCTTTTACATGTCGAACACATCGCTCATCAAATTCGGATTCATCATACAGCATTTTTTCAAACAGTTCGTGGTAACGAACTGTAAGTAAGGAGCGACCCGGCTCAATAGTAACCAAAACTCTAAAAAACGGATTCATCAAAAGAATCGGATTTTTATGCTGATTTCAAATATATAAGTTTCTTACCTGTCAAAAGTTACGAGCCTGAAAAAAATTGCCTTATTTTCGAAAAAAGGGGAGAACACCCCTTAAAGTGATAGGATCTTAGTGAAAATCACACCATCAGATTCAGCGCATCAGAAAACCCTACTGTATAAGTTTCAAGATTCTATCTGCAAAAATGTGGAATTTTGTATTTTTTGCTAGAAGAAAGATCATGGATGCGTGTTTTTTTGTTGTTTTTTTTTCAGGGGTGGTCGTATCGATCAAGTGGTCTAGAATATCGCGAGAGGGCTCATTGGAATGGAAATTAAAAGTTCTCGTGCCCTTTTTAAGTTAAAAAAAAAATTGGAGGACAACTAGGCCCCCTCTTACGCTCTTTTTTTTCTCAGTCACCCGATCAAAATTTTGAGATAGCCATTTTGTTCAGCATAGTCAAAAATCTAATAACTATGTCTGTGAGGATGACTTAATCCCCCACAGTCCCCGGGGAAGGACTGTAATTTATGAACTTTACCCATTGTTTACATATAGTATTGGTTATTGGGAAGCATACAGACGTTTTCAGGAGGGATTGTTTCTACTGGGGGTCGGGGGGGGGGGGGGATAACGCGGTAGAATCTTTCCAGAGAGGATGTTTTTATGAGGGAAAATTTCTAGGAAGGGGGCGCCGAATTTCCCAGCATTATTTAAAATACGATCAGAAATTAAATAATAAAAACTACTTTTTCCAGCTGAAAGTAAGGAGCAACAATAAAACTTAAAACGAACAGAAATTATCACATATATGAAGGGGTTTTCCCCCCTAGTCAATACCTCGCTCTTTACGCTAAATTTTTTTTTAGTACTTTAAAAAGAGCTATCTATTCTAATTAAGCGGCCTTTCAAACAGTTCGTGGTAACGAACTGTTTGAAAAAGTCAGAAGAGACCCGGCTCAATAGTAACCGAAACTCTAAAAAACGGAATTTTGAAACCAATAGATACATCAAAAGAATCAGATTTTTATGCTGTTTTCAAATATATAAGTTTCATTAAGTTTAGTTCTACCCTTAAAAAGTTACGCGCCTAAGAAAATTTGCCTGATTTTCGAAAAAAGGGGGATACGCCCCCTAAAAGATATAGAACCTTAATGAAAATCACACCATCAGATTTAGCGTATCAGAGAACCCTACTGTAGAGGTTTCAAGCTCCTTTCTGCAAAAATGCAGAATTTTTTTTTTTTTGCCAGAAGAAAGATCACGGATGCGTGTTTTTTTTTTCTCCAGTGGTGATCATATCGACTCAGTGGTCCTAGAATATCACAGGAGGGCTCATTCGAACGGAAATTATAAGTTCTAGTGCACTTTTTAAGCGACCAAAAAAATGGAGGGCAACTAGGCCCCCTCCCATGCTCATTTTTTTCCAAAGTCACCTGATCAAAATTTTGAGATAGTCATTTTGTTCAGCATGGTCGAAAATATAACAACTATGTCTTTTATGATGACTTAATCCCCACAGTCCCTGAGGGAAAGGCTGAAAGTTATGAACTTTACCCAATGTTTGCATATAGTATTGGTTATTTGGAAGTATAGAGACGTTTTAAGGAGGGATATTTTCTGATAGGGGGGGGGGGAGAGTCGGGGGTTACGTGGGAGGATATTTCCATGGAGGAAGTTTTCATGGGGGAAGGGACATTGCTATGAAGGGGATGCCGGATTTCCCAGCATTATTCTAAAAAACGATCAGAAATTAAATAAAAAAAAAGAAGTTAGGAGCAACATCAAAACTTAAAACGAACAGAAATTATTACGTATATGATCTGAGTTCGCCTCCTAGTCAATACCTCGCTCTTTACGCCAAAGATTTTTAGTACTTTCATAAGAGGTTTTATTCCAATTAAAGTCCTTTTTGATTAAGGGGTTATTTTATAAAGAATTGGAACAGAATTCGAACTTTAGCTTAAAGAGCGAGGTATTGACTAGGGGGAGAACCCCATAATATACGTATTAAAAATATATGAATATAGAAGTTTGTTACCTAAGTTAATTCTTAAGTTACGTATATTTATTAATAATAAAAACGTTCGTAAATAAAATTAAACTACTTTCGAGGAAGCCATTTAACCAAATAAAAGTAAAATTAATATGCAAATTCTTTTTTAATTATTCATGCACGGTGAACCAAAATCAAAATCTGCATTAATTTAAAAACGGTCAAGAATTAAATTAAAAAAACAAGTTTTTTTAACTGAAAGTAAGGAGCGACGTTAAAACTTAAAACGAACAGAAATTTTCGACCATGCTGAACAAAATGGCTATCTCAAATTATTGATCGGGTGACTTCGAGAAAAAAATGAGCGTGGGAGGGGGCCTAGTTGCCCTCCATTTTTTGGTCACTTAAAAAAGGCACTAGAACTTTTAATTTCCGTTCCAATGAGCCCTCCCATGATACGATCACCCCTGGAAACAAAAAACAAAAAAAAAACAAATAAACACGCATCCGTGATCTTTCTTCTGGCAAAAAATGCAAAATTCCAAATTTTAATAAATAGGTGCTTGAAACCACTACAGTAGGGTTCTCTGATACGCTGAATATGATAGTGTTATTGTCATTAGAGTTATATAATTTTTAGGGATTCTTTCACCCTTTTTTCTAAAATGAGACAAATTTTTTCAGGCGCGTAACTTTTGATAGGTAAGGCTAAATTTGATGAAACCTATATACTTGAAATCAGCATAAAAATTTGATTCTTTTGATATATCTATCGGTATTAAACTTTAGTTTTTTAGAGTTTCGGTTACCATTGAGCCGGGTCGCTCCTTAGTAAGAACTGTAAAGTTCGTTACCACGAACTGTTTGATAACATAAAAATATTTTTTGCAAATGTCATTTTTGAAATAGTTTAAATAAATAAAAATTATTTATGCTATGTAATTTATGGAAATACCTTTTGTACTTCATGTCACTCTTCCACTTTCTGTTTCTTTTATTATTTTTGTTTCAGTTTTTATAGATTAATTTCCATTCTCATGGCTCCAGTATTATATGCAGAAAATTTCGAGTTTATAGATTTAATAATTTTTCAGCAGTCTGTCCCCTTATGAAACATCCTTAGCTCATGCCCCTCCTCCAAAAAAATTGTGAAATGCTTATTTCGTGTCTTCATAGAAGCGTTTGCAACCTAATATTTTGACTCACATATGTTGTAGTAGGTAGAGCTCCCAGGAATATCACCATTAGTAAAACTGCAACAAAAATCTCCCGATTTTTTCCAAGGAGTCGTGGATATTCATCACACAGTCCGGTAATCATGGCCTCTAGACCTCCAAATGTGCTATCAAGACCTAAAAAATATACAGTAAACAATTTTACGAAATTTAAAGTGCACTTAATTGGCTTAAATGTATGTGAAAAACCGTAACTAAAGGCACAAGTTGACTAAAAATAATGCCTTTATTTCGCTCGTTGATTGACACCATAAGCGTAGTCAAAGTTTCCAGATGATGGAGGGCTGGGTCTAAAGTAGGGGGCTTCTAGCCCCCAGTTAAACGGTTTCGGCTCTCTTTTATATAAAGAAAAATTACTAGCTTAACACTGTCTTTCTTTATTGTTTTTCTTTTCAAACAGTTCAAAGTGATATTAACATCCTAAACGAATACAAATAAAGACACAAAATACGTCAAAAAACTTAAAACGAACAGCGATTACCATGTAGGAATAAATGAAATCTAAAACGAACAAATATCAAAATTAATAATCAATTCAAACTTGAATCAAACAGGATTTAACACAAATAATAGTGAGATTACCATCATTCATAAGCTCTTTCTTGGTTAAACTTGTCATTCGTACTTTATTGATAACGGTTTTTATTCTGAACAGTGTATTTTTATTTGTCACAAAGCCAACACGAACAAAAAATCAAATCCCTATGCTATCATCGTTGTACAAATCGGACCTATCACAAATAAGAGTGAGGCACAATTTCATTTAGGCTTTACTGAAACTGATGTGTATTTTGAGCAGTGGGGTTTCTGTTTGTCAAAACCTCAAGAGATTAGAAGAAGAGAAAAAATATTTATAAAAATAATTGAAATAATGACACTTAATTTGATTTTGTTGTTCTAAAACGACTCTTTTGTCAAAACTTTTCCTTGTGATTTTAGTTAATTAATGAAACTCTGTATACGAACATTTGTCATTTTTGAATTTGTAATTTTTGTCATTTTCTGTTTAGTTTGTTGAAGTAATATTTTGAATTGGTGAATCAGCAAATGATTCACCAAGTGCTTTTACATACAAAGGAATATATTTAAAAGGAAGAAAGTATTAATGAAAATTTCCTGCGTTTCAGATTAATGAAACTAAACTGACTGTTTAAAATAGTCCTAAAATTATATACAAGTATAAAAGATTGAATTCCTCAAGTTTGAGAATTTTCGAATTTTCAATGGTACTTTATAAATGATTGATGTAAGTTTCAAGAGGATACAAAAAAAAAATTTAGCCCCATTTTCGAGGCCAATTTCTGAGAGCCCGTACTCCTGACCTAATTTTTTTGTGCTTATGGTTCCCTTGGCCCAAGAATTTACGAAGCTAATTTTCTAGCCGTTCGGAGGAAAAAAGATGTTTGACAAATTTTGAGCTCCCTAACACCCTCCCTCTTCCAACAAGAATATATAGCCCCCTTGGCCCAAGGAACGATCCCTTAGAGTTTCAAGCCATTCGGATATCCAAGATCAAGCATAGCATTCCTTTTCTATTATAAAACATTATCTGTAAATTGTTGTCAATTACGTAAGATAGGACCTTTTCTCCCAGAGGCGTAGTTGGGGTTTTCAAGACCCGGGGACAATGTCGGTTTTTGTGGCCCCACCGGCAGCACTTTAGAAGATCATAGTATTGACAAAAAAAACAAGCAAAAAAATTCAGTTTGGCGCCCCCTCAGAAGCTGTGCTTAGGGAAAGCCGTCCCCCTTGCCCTCCCATCTACACCCCTGCTTTCTCCTGGTGCTGCATAGGTTTTTTTAACCCCAGGAAACGTAGACCTTTTAGAAAAACGGCTAAATGAATTCTCTTATCCGATACGATTAATGGCTCTAGGGCTGCTGGAGGCAGAAAAAGATACACGAGAAGGATCGGTTTCCTCTGAACCACTTTTGACCCCTATAAAGGGCACTAGAACTTGCAGTTTCCAATAAAATAAGACCCCTTTCAAGTTTCTATGGCCACCTCTACAACACGAAGTAGCCGAGGGAAAAAAATAATGCACTGGAGGCACTTCCCTCTTTGGTACATTCCACTCTCTGTATTTTATAGACTACAGTAACCATCGATTCCTATGTGCCCGTCAGAGGTGGCGCAGAAACTAAACTTCTTATAACTCCACTTGGCGACAGGTTGTCTATGACCCATGCTTATGATTATTTTCATGCCTGTCATAGGCATGAAAATTCGTCATAGCATTTTCATGCCTATGACGAATTCCATGACAAATTCAATTCAATTCAAAAATTTTATTTCCTCCGAATACGAAGAGTAAAAAAAAAAAAAAAAAAAAATAAAAACCGCTAATCAACAGGCCATAAAATTATTTTAAATTATATAACAACAAATACGAAAAGGCTTTCAATCAAAATTACCAAACAAATTAACACTTCATTAAATAGATAATAAATTAACACTTCACAAATTAACACTTCATTCAAAAATTAAATAAAATAAAATAAATTAAGCTTCGTGCACAGCTCTATATAAATTCTGAGAAAAAACATTTAATTTGGATAAAAAATTCTTTTGCTTTTTCTCCAAAACATCAACAGGGTTTTTTATTTTATATGCATTCATTAAAAAAGTATTTGATTCAGATTTAGAAAAGCGGCAAAGGAACTTAGCAAAATTAAAAATTGTGGTTTTTACATGCTAAATATTAATAATTCTAAAAAACGGTATAAGCTATTAAAAAACTAAAATTTGAGGAAAAGCGACTGTATTATATACCCGAGCCAGTGATTTCCAAGAAAGAAGATCGCGAAGACAAATTACTGCCCCGAAACTAGACGCTTTTCTACTTTTAACTGCTTTAGAAATAGAAGCACGGCATAGAGCTAAAGTTGGTCCATAAGGCACACCAAGATATAAAAAAGATTCCAAAGGTTTTAAAATACTATCATAAATACGGACAGAAATTTCTGAATTAACGAGGTCATTAGCCTTAGGACCAAGAATTAAAAACTGACACTTTTCAGGGCGAAAACGAAGTCTATGCTCACTAAAAACCTTTGCTAAAAAATCTACATTTTGTTGAAGTGACTGAAGCGATCGACTCAAAAGGAGTAAATCATCTGCATAAGTAATCCACGACAGAACATAACCTTTACCATAAATAAAAGTCAACTGAATTTGATCAAATAGCCCCGAAACAGTAATATTGAAAATCGAAGGAGAAATAATGCTTCCTTGCCTCAGCCCCCTTCATAACTTAACATTATAATCACTAAACTGATTCTTCCACTTAATACGAATACGAGAGGAGCCATACCACTTTTTTAAAACCAAAACTACTTGTAGTGGGACATTATTCTCCAGAAGCGCAGTCATAGACCAAGAATGAATAATTGAATCATACGCCGCCGCAAAATCTAACGCAAGTGTGTAAACTCTATCCCGTTGCTTACAAAAGGATATTATTCTTGAAAGCAGGGTATGAGCAACATCCATGCTTAGACCCTTGCGGAACCCAATTTAATTCAGGCCTTGTTTACAAGACTCCAAATACTTTAATAAAACTAACTAAAAAACTTTGCTAATCTGACACGAAACAGTAATCGGCCTGTGATCAGAACATCGATTCGTATTCCCTCCTTTTTTTGAAAGGGGTGAAGTGGTAGCACGATAAAAGCTAGTTGGAAGAACTCCAGAAGAAAGAATAGTAGTAAAAAGAGTAGCGAGGAGAAGGATTGCTTTGGGGGATGCCCATTTTATATGGTTTGAATGTATACCATCATGATCAAAAGAATGCTTACTTTTTAGAGCTTTAATTGCTACCGTTACATCATAAACAGAAACAGAAATTTTACTATTTGGGCGGGGCTTTGAAATTTCTTCCGATAATAAAGAGTCAAGCCGTGATTCAATTGCCGCATCGCCGGATGAAAAAACTTGATTATAATGAGTTATCCAATCATCTAGTTTCAGAGAACTATTATAATCTGGTGAACAGTTGTTATTACGATTTCGAGAATTAACAAAACTCCAAAGCGCATTCCTATCACTAGTAATCCTTGAACAAATTTCATCATTAATCATTTCATTATGCAAACGCAACTCGGCCAGAGAAACGAGTTTAGTTAATTTCATACCATCATAAAATAGTCCGGATGGCGGTTTTCCCGCGCAATTCCAAAGGTAACAAGCTTGAGATGCATTCTTTTGGCTTTGCTTTAAAATCAGGTTAAGGTTCCAACCTAAAACATGAGATCCACGACGGAAAGAATCAGTCCTAAATGTTTTATTAGCCCCGACTTTTAAATTATGAACAATTTCAAGGTATAATAGATCAATATCAATTTGATCAACATCCTTAGAATAATTTACAATTATTTTAGCTAAAAGTGCATCTGATTCTTCATGATATTTGCACATTTTTTCCCGGTCCCAGATCATTTTATTTACAATTTGACTAGAACGATGAATAATTTTAAAAGATGGAATTTGAATATTTAAATGAAAAGAAAGGTAAAAATTGTCACTAGTAGGCATATCCAACCCAACATGAACAGGCTGTGGTAATAACGCTGCATTTGAAACCAGCACATGGTCTAGATTAGAGCAAGAACCAGAATTATGGACATGCGTAAAATCCGCATCTTTTGAAACTATAGTAAAAACCGAAAACAAAGATAAAAGAGCGGAAGAGCGGACATCAGAGATAGCAATGTTGCAGTTAAAATCCCCGCAAATAAGCCACTGGAAATCTGATGGAACTTTCGCCACAAATCGCGATAATTCTCAACATGCAAAATTGAAATCAAAATCCGAATCAATAGTATGATAATTTGTTGGTAAATAGCACGAAAAAACAATAATCCCTGGGATTCGAACAGCAACAAAATAACGATTAACGGCTAACACTGAAACTGGAATATTCTCTCGAATAAAAATGCAAACGCCTCCTGATGGGCGTCCACCTGTAGGTGTAGCTGGAGATATAAAACACTTAAACTGCTGCGACAGGCTCGAAAGAAGACTAGTAGAGTGGTCCAGAAGGTGATGCTCTTGCAGACACAAAATATCCAGATCGCGCAGCATAGACTGCAATACATGTTGTTTATCACCAAAACCATTCAGATTCAGAGATATAATCTTTGCACTAATCATTTTTTATTCTTTGCAACTTTTTCGGTTAACTGTTTGCAGCGAAAGCTAAATCCAGTATGCTCATGAGATCCATAATGGAAGCAACAAGGTTCATTCTGGCAAGGGTTGTTCCTAGAATGAGAGTGTCCACTACAAAGGCACTTGAGACAACGTTCCACGCTAGAGCAGCCTGACGATATATGCTCTAGCAACCCGCATTTGTAGCACATTCGTGGTAAAAACCTATAATCAGTAAGCCGGAAATGTTCGTAGCCAATGTGAATCCCATGACGCAAATAATGAGACTTAGCCGTCGCCGAATGGAAGTATACACGATATGATTTCGAAACACCAATGCGCTGTATCTCTTCGATACCTTGGTTAGAAGCACTAACATTCTCTGGATCTATCGGAAAGTCCACTCGTGATAATATACCGACAATTCTCGATTTGCGAACCTCAGTTTTACTGACCTTTTCATTCAAACAGGCTTTCAAGTTTTCGGCGTTTTGTCTTTTCGTATGAATGACCCATTTCTGTTGCTGGGATCCTGATTCCTTAGAAAGTGAACTCCACACTATACCATCAGCTCCATCCAACGATTTCAGAAAAGCTTCACGCTTTAAGGGATCATCACAATCTTGTGGTGGTGAATCTACTACAAGACCCACTGTTTCTGACTCGTTATTCAGCGGAGGCCAGGATTTATCATTGAGTTTTTCTTTATTTATACAGCTCAAAACCTCGCTCTGTGCTCCGTCACAACACTCTTTCACCAAAGCAGGAGTTTCCGCTACCTTACTTGTGACGTAATCAAGTTTATCGATAATGCTAAAAAGATCCCGGTCCCAGGTTTGAATGGCACGGCTAAAGTGAGCATTTTGATCCGTATCAATCGCAGGTATCCCATCACTTGCAGTCATAACGAATTTCAGATTTGGCAAGCGAGGGGTTGCATCCTCAGAAATAAGGATGTCTAAAATATCCTGTGACAGTCTTTGCTTAGCAGAGGGGCCGCGACGTGCAAGGAGTTTATGCGTGGGGTTCACTAGAGATGTTAAGAGGCTTCTAGCTTGATCAAGATGATCATTAGAATAGAAGTTTGTACACGAAGATATACTGGAGGCGGACGAAATTCCTGACTGTAGACAGTGGCGGAAAAAACTTAAAACTGGTGAATAAACAAGAGTTTCTGAAGGAGGCAGGATCTGCTGGGAAGCAGGTTTATTAGAAAAGGTCTCGCAGCAGTCAGAGCCCTGATATATTATAAGATTGTCTTTCTCAATGCTCTAAATTTCACAGTGGTTACGCCAGAGACGACCACAACCCCCAGCAGATGTGTTGCAAATAACTGTTCCTCTGGTTGCAAGACTGAGGCTCTCTTTGCAAACCTTGCACCCTGTCTTGTACAACTTTTCAGAAGTCACGGCAGCCATTTATCAATAAATAATGATAACATATACATATTAACTTGGTACTATGCGCTAAGGAAATGGAAGGGGGTTACCCTAAACCACTACCCTACCATAGCTTGAGTAAAACTATTACAAGATAAAATCTCTATTTACGGAAAGTGTTCTCCTTGGTAATCTTTTATCCAAAAATAACATTTCATAAACGCTCACAATCTATCACCGCGGATCGCGCCAAAATTGATTTCATTTCACATAGCATCCTCCTTTGCGCAATTTAATTTACTGTAATTTATTTCAAACTTAATCCTTATTCCAAACTGTAGCTGCAATTCAGGTTCTTTATTATTTCCCGGGTTTCGTTAAAAAGAAAAAGGAGTAGGAAGAAGACTTGAGGAGTGATAGGTCACTTGTCAACCATTCATCTAAGTTTTCGCCCCAAAATTGTGTTTTTGTTGAACTTCCTTTTGAAGGAATCAACAGATAAGTTTGTCAGGAACTACCTCCCTCGAGAGACCATTCCAAATGAATCTTACGAAGCATTTCTTCAGTGTGGGGGTGGCTCTTCTTGCACGTAATTCGACCAAACCGTATTTTTGCGAGTTTATCGAATTGATTTTTCAAACGGCAGTAAAACAACGATAACTCATTAGAGGAAGACCTGTGGAAGCACTTGTAGAAAACAGCTATTGATACCACATCGAATTTCTCACTTAGACGTTGTAAAAGTACCCGATCTGTCCTGCAACTCACATTTGAGGCTTCATTCTGGATCCTGCAGACTGGTGCCAGTAGGGTTTTACAAGTCACGCATTAATCGTATTGCAGATATGAATACACACTTTATTCAGGGGCTTGTAAAACCCCTGAATAAAGTGTGCATTCATATCTGCAATACGATTAATGCGTGACTCATTGATGCGGTTTCTTATCGATTGACATAAAGTATTTTGAAACAGGACTTACCAAGTGTTATTAGGAGGAAGAAGAATATGATTGACCAGAATGAAGAGCCACTCATTGTGGCAATAGCTTCAGGGTAGACGACAAACACCAAACCAGGCCCTAAAATAATAAGAAACAATAATAAAAAGATTTACAGGTTTCTATGATTCTAGATCCTTTTCATGCATCCTTTTTTCTTAGATTTCGGTGTTAGAGTACTTTATTAAATTTTAGTTCTGAATAAATCAACATAACAAAAAAACATATACCCCCAACAGAGAGCAAAGCTCGTAAAATTGGGTATTCATAATAATAATAATAAAAAAAAAAAAAAAAAAAAAAAAAAAAACAAACAAACATTTCCTCATCATAACAAAAGAGAGAAAGAAAAAAACCTGGTTAAAGAAAAAAACAAAAAACATAACAAACATAAAGAAAACAAACGCTGGACAAGTGGGGCATGGAAGGCTATCCCAACATGGGTAACAAATATAAACAAAAAAAATAATAATAATAATAATAAAATTTCTATTCCACCATCACAGGTCAATACATAATTTTAATATTCTCTTCCTTAGAACTGATATTTGCCGAAATGACTCAATTTGAATTCTATCTTTCAGCCTATATTTATTTGAAATAAATGGTATTTGGTATCTAATTGAAAATCTAGATCTTTCACAATTAACAAAGGGAATTCGATATGTTCCAGAACACCTAAGAGCCGAAGGAGGGGGCAGAATCAACAGAGATTTTTCATAAAAATAACTACTAGGATCTTGTATTTTAAAATGCCATATTGATATATTAAGTTCTCTTATATGTTTCAGATCTAATAAATTCAAGAAAAGAAATAATGTTTCAGTTTCCGATGCATCTCTAAGTTTTGATGGACGATGTGAAAAATTTCCAAGTATTCTCACTGCTTTATTTTGAAGGATCTGTAGGGGTTTTATATGCGTCCAAAAAGTATTTAAATAAATAATTGTGCAATAATTTAAATAAGGAGCAATCAAAGAATGATAAATTATTTTTAAAATTGAAAATGGAAAAACATGTTACAAACGATACATAGACCCAATATTTTGCGAAAATTTCACCCTTAAATGATCAATATGAGTTTGAAATGACAAAAGGGGATCAATAAAAACTCCTAAATAACGATATGATTGAACTCTACGTATTTTATGCTCACCAACTTGAAGCTCCTGACATGAAATTTTTTTAGTAGCACGTTTTGAATGACCAAAAAGCATAAATTCAGTCTTCTTAAAATTCGGTACTAAATAATTAGATACAAACCATCGCTTAACTGAACTAACAGTGTTAAACAGATTTTGAATCAATGTAGACGAATCCTTCGCTTTAACAGAAACAGCTGTGACATCTGCAAATAAAATTGCAAGATCATTATTTCCCTGCAAACATCGTGGGAGATCATTAATATACATCAAAAATAAAAGCGGACCTAATACCGATCCTTGTGGGACACCAATATCTTCAAGATCATTTAAACTAAACAAATGTCCATCAACATCTACCACGATTTTACGTCCATAAAGGTATGATCTTATTATATCTAGTCCTTTCCCTCTTATACCGGAATTTTCCATTTTATCAAAAAGAATTTCATGGTTTAAAGTATCAAATGCTTTTTTAACATCATAAAAAACAGTAGATACATGATAATTACTATCTAAGCATTCAATTATTTCTAATACAAGAGCTGCAACTGCTTGTTCCGTCGAATGGCCTGCCCTAAATCCAAACTGATGTTTGGTAAAAAAATTTATTTTATCTAGATAATTAGTAATCCTTCCTTTTAAAATTTTTTCCAATACTTAAGACAATGGTGATAAAATTGCAATAGGACGATAATTATTTTTATCAGATTTATCTCCTTTTTTATGCAATGGTATTACACGTGCAATTTTCCATCTTTTAGGAAATGTACCTGAGAAAATACATAAATTTAAAATATGAAGCAATGGTTCAAAAATTTCACCTGCAATATTTTTTAGCAAATTAGTTGAAAGTTCATCATATCCCAATGAATTACCATTTTTTAAATTCTTAATGACCTTTTGAAATTCTGCAAAAGTAACCAGGGCCATAAATATGCTCGTATCTTCAGTGGGCGGTAGATATTTTTTATGCAACCTTGGGGAAGAAAGGTCAACTTCTCCTGAAACAACAGATGATCCAATACTAGCAAAATATTCACTAAACTTCTTAGCAACAGCTTGTGGTCCTCTAAATTCTTTACCATTAATATCAAATAACACTTCAGGGTGTAACAACTTTTTATTTCTTCCAATTTTATCTTTAATCAAACTCCAAGTTTTTCTTGGAGAATCTGAATTTCGAAAAGAATTTTCATAATAAAGTCTTTCACTTACTCTAAGGATCCTTACCAGCATATTCTTATAATTTTTAAAACGCGTTATATTTATTTCCGTGGGATATTTTATTCTAATTTTATATAAACGATTTTTCTCATTAATAGATCTCAAAAGTGGTTCATTTATCCAAGTTTTTTTTGGGATAAGTTTCTTTCCTCTCGGGCTTTTATATGGGCAAAAAAGATCAAGCTTTTCATTCATAATATAATAAAATTTATCTAATGATTGGTTCGGATCCTTCTCATCAATTACAGGACTCCAATCAACATCACCAAGCCCTTCTTTTAACCTTAACACATTTTTATGTGAAAAATCTCTACGCTTGGTTTGATTTTTTTTTATTATGCGGAAAATTTATAAGAAAATCAGACATAATTATACAGTGGACAGATGAATCATCAGGAATAATAAATGTATTAACAGCACTATAAGGTGAAAAAATATTATCAATAAGTGAAAATGATGTATCAGCTATTCTAGAGGGCACAAAACATACGGGGTTTAGTCCATAAGATAGTGGGCCCTCAAAAAACTGCAAAATATTTCTATCTATTCTATTCTGATCTGCAGATAGGAGTTTCATTAAATCAATATTAAAATCACCCATAAGTAAATAAGGAGTATTAAGACTAGCTAATTTATCCAACATACTTTTAAAATGATTTTTAAATTCCATCTGGCTGGATGACGGAGTACGGTAAATAACTGCAATTAAAACCTTCCGATTATTTGGAAAAGAGCAATCAACTACACAAGATTCAAAAATCATTTCAATATTCATTGGCAAAAAATCAATCCTTATACGTGCTGGTATGCAATTTTTAATCAAAACACCTAGACCCCCTTGTTTTTGTATTTTCAGACCTATGTGAAAAAATTGGTAATCTTTTACATGTATATTTTCAATTGAAAAATCATCTAAAAAAGTTTCACATAGGCCTAATATATCTGTATCTGAATCCGACAAAAAAATTTCAATCACATCCTGCGCAGTCCTCCAACCCCGGCAATTCCAAAACGACATCCTACTTGTATTTATATTTTTTCTTACCATCTCATTCATAAATATATATTGAATTTTTGGGATATCACAATTATTAGAAGTATCTTCATCATCACCAGCTACAATAGTTTGAAAGATTGACTGAAATGAAAGAGAATTCCGCTCACATCCTTTTAACCTGGATGATGGAATTTCATGATTATCTCTATCCATTATCAAATATTAACCCCACGTTAAGAGAAACCACACCATGCCCCAAAAGACCAGTAAACCATAATAAAAAATAACAATTAAAAAAACAAAACAAAAAAAAAGTAATCTAAAAAAAAGTGTATGAAAAATGGGACATTAGCCGGAACAAACTACTAGAGATATAGTTTTCCTCTACTCGACCTACAAACCTGGCCATAACCCTTGAGGAAACTGTAGCTTAGTTAATTAAACAAAATTGCACTGGGTCTAAGCTATGATGTTTTATCTAGTACTGACTACCCAAGCAATAGGTCTTAATGTTGGGTGTGCCAAAACTAAAGATTTGGTGAATTCAAGAACCTTGGTGGCACATTAACTAAAAAAAATAATAAAGATAAAATGCTTTGTATTGTCTATGGAGGTGCGGTGTTCCCCAATTAAGTGACCATCAGAGATTCAGCAAATATTCCATTAAGCAGAACCTGCATCTCTTTAATAGCAGCCTCATTTAAATTTTGAAAGTGAAATCTCCAAATTTTGGCTGCAATGGGTCGTGGTTGACTCTTTTCCGATTGCAAATATTGTTTTAAACTGGTTGCAGTCATGATAACACATATATTGTGAAAAGAAAAAAAAATCACTAGCCACTATTAAGCTAGAACCAAGTAAACAACAAGCCACGGCCACACATTTTGGTGGTCGTGCCTACCCGATGAATATTCATAACTAAGAATAATCAGTCTAAATAGGGTTCTAAACATAACCTTTGTTTGAAGTGATTTTGTTGGAAACAAATTAATTAATTGATATTCTGCTTATAAATAAACTATCCATTTTATAAAGTTCCCCCTTTTTTGGATATTTTCAATTTGTTAGGACTGTGTCAGAATGAATCTTCCTTTAACCCATAGCTCCATGGATTTTATTCTCCAGTATTTTGCTCCTACGTTCTGCGGGACAAAATGGCAGAAAAGGGTACTTAGTTGTGGTAGCATCGTGTACTTTTCATTTGATTTGATCTTTGAGGAATTTCATACTCTATTTTGAAATTCTAAAAAAAAAATTATAATACCAAAGCACTGTTCAGTTAAATTTGGGTAAAAATTACTGTTTTCAATATGGTTTTACGCGAGAATATTAGTCTTTAGATAGTTTTTTAACAAACCCATTTTTTTATTACGGTTACTACGGATTGTGAGCTACTCTTTACTTTTGCAGATAATGTTGCTGTCATGATCACTTGATAAGACAGAATATTACTTGAATATAACTTGAATATTAAGTTTGTTTGTAAACACAGAAAGATATAATCTTCCACAAGTACGTAAAATCATCATGAATTTTAACCTTACAAAACAACAATAAATTAGTAGAACTGTTGGAAAACTAGGTAGTATTCTACTAGAGTCTGCCAAGATTCTAAACTATGGTCACATTAAATAGAAATTCCAAGCAATGTGCATTTTCTTTAAATAACAAAGTTGATTGCGAAATCATTTAAGAATTTTTTACTTTCAAAAAATTTGTTTAAGGAAGTTTTGACTATTATACGGTAAATACTTGAGGAAAAGTGTTTTTAGGGCCTCATTTAGTGATGAAGAGAGCACCAAGGAATACTGGCAGGGCGTTTTGAGAATATGTTATACGGTAATAAAATTGTAGGAAATGAAAAAAAAAACGCTTGTGATAATTTAAAAATGAATAAAGAATTATTTGTTGAATTACATACAGTATTAAAGGATTGAAGGTTGGGTCAATGATTTTATGAAAATGAGATTTGAAATAGTTACAAAGTAAGAAATTGAATATTGAAAATTATGAATCATTTTTAATAAAGGTGAAATACTTAGTGATATCGGGTCAATTTTAATTAAACAATTACCTTATAAGACAGGTAACCAGAGTGATCGTACTAATGAAAGAGGCATTAGGTGGATCTCTGTAGGAAGCAAATTGCTTAATATGATGATGCTTATGAGATAGCCAGATGCTGTGGGCAAAGTTATAAGAGAAGATGAATAGTGTAGCTTTGGGAGGTTAGGTAGAAAATGCATTGGTCTAACTTTCAAGCTTAGATTAAAATTAAGAAGCGTCTATAGCACCATCATATCTCTTCAGTCAGGAATTTTATATACGAGTATCATGAGCAGACATTTAAATCAGCTGATAGAAAAGCCTTAGCATGGTTAGCATTTTAAAAAGATTATTACAATGTACAAGAAAAATTTTGTTGCGGCTCGTAGTCGACAGGAAGCGTAGTTAGTAATTCGTTTGCAGTTTCAGGAATTAAGTGGGGTTTGTTTTATCTGTATTTATACCCCTACTTTTTATGGACCTTTTCCTAAGGAACATAATAAAGGTTATGGAAAAATGTATCAAAAAGTGAGGTAAAAATTTTCTACACTTTAATTGTGATGCAGATACTAGTGTCCTAAATAGAACTATTTGCAAAATGAACGAACTTTTAGAGGTTTTGCGAGTTCAGAGAGCAAAAATAAAATTGAAAATCAACTTAAATCAATGTTAGCATTTTAAAAATATTATTACGATGTATATAAGAAAAATTTTGTTGCGGCTTGTAGTCGACAGGAAGCGTGTTTTTTTTTTTTTTTTTTTTTTTTTTTATTACAGGCTTCACGGCTCCATCACAAATGATGATTTGCCGCTAGTCCTGGTAATTACCTCATTTTCTAACACTAAGGTAGTTGTTATACCTTCTCTTGAACGCGTCAATGGACGCGTTGGACATGGAATCTATTCCATGTGGCAACCGATCGCCGGGAAAGACTCATTTTCAGATATTCTTGTCTGGGAGTACCCTACTCAAGGTAGTCCTGACGAGCTGTACTTCGGCGAGTTGATTGTAAGGGCTTTGCTTTATCAGGAACGAGCTTCGATAGCTCCTCCGATGGAGGGTTATATAAGTACTTATAGAACACCGACATGGACGCCACATCGAAACGTTCCTGGATCAGCTGTGGGGTTTTAGCTTTCGTGTTGCCAGAGGTTGCTGCACGCACTGCTCTATTTTGAATATGTTGGAGTGGAGCAATGTGGCTTTTTGGTGCACCAGCGAAGAGAGGACATGCATATTCCATGACAGGTCTGATGCACGAATTGAAAAGTGGCAGAATAGAATCATCAGGGAGAAGACTTTTGCATCTTAGGATGAAACCTAATATCTTGTTGCAAGATGATCCAATTTTATTAATATGCTCAGTCCATGAGAGATCCGAAGAGAAATTAACTCCAAGTAGGCGCAGTGTATCAAGTTAGTAGTTCGTTTGCTGTTAAATCAGGAATTAAGTGGGGTTTGTCTTATCTGTATTTATACGCCTACTTTTTATTGACTTTTTCCTAAGGAACATAATAAAGGCTATGGAAAAATGTATCAAAAAGTGAGGTAAAGATTTTCTACACTTTAATTGCGATGCAGATATTAGTGTCCTAAATAGAACTATTTGCAAAATGAACGAAGTTTTAGAGATTTTGCGAGTTCAGAGAGCAAAAATAAAATTGAAAATCAACGTTAAGAAGATTAAGTGATCTGAATCAGGGATAAACGAAGTTGAAGGGGTTAGGCAACTACAAAATTGACCAAGTGCATAGCTTCAATCACCAAATTAGTGTTATTAGAAAGTTAGTAATTGTATACTTACGAAATGGTCGCAGAATAAATGCACTCCAGGTGTCTGCGGCATAGCTGCCAAGCTCCTGAAGAATGAGGGTCTGCCTTGCTGTTGTGGCTTCAAACACCGTTCTGCATAGTGTGAAGCACTGAAATCATCCCGAAAGACTGGTGGTCTGGAACAATCCTGCCACTATGGAAACGGAAATTATCCATAAGCCAATGCTCTAACTACAGGAATCAAACAAGCAGGGTTCATGACCAAGCGAGCAGATATTAACTCTACGGCAAGCGACAGAGAAGATGCGGGAGTTTGGACAGAAGGCATTCATAGCCTTCATCGACTTCATGGCCGTTTTTGACTCCGTAGATAGGAAGTCGCTGTGGCTCATACTTAGAACAACTGATCTACCCCAGAAGCAATGCTCTCTTTTTTTAGAAACTGTATGAACGGACGATAAGTTGTGTTCAAACCAAAAGGATGTGCTATAAGCCATTTAGCATTTGTATAGAAGTTCGGTATGGATGTGCTGCAGCCCACGAACCATTTAATTGTGCTATTGACTATGTGATGATGAGGACGACTAACCGACTGAACTTCGGTCTGAAGGTGACAGACTTTTGAATGACACTGACTTCACCGACGACTCGGGACTCATGACAAACACCCTCGAAGGAATTTTGGAACTGCTAACTGTCCTGAGGGAAGAACTTAGTAATGTTGGGCTCAACATCAGTTGCACTAAACGAAGTAACAGTCGTGAACGAGCTCAAGTACCTCAGCTCCATCCTGTCAAGTGATGGCTCAGTTGAGAGCGAAGACAACGTACGAATCACCAAGGTATCTTCCGTCCTAGGGAGACTCAACAAAATGTGTCGCAACCCTATTGTACTGGATGCAGATACTTAATGTATTTGTAGACTCAATCTTACTATTCGGCACCGAAACTTGGCGAACACCCACCATGACTTCAGAGAAGCCTGATATGACTCAAACCGGAACAACTCTGAAAGATGGAGTGACTCCCCTTGGATGATTTTGTCAGCAACGGCAACCTTCTGACCCGTGTGGTGGAGATTCCATGTTTCCGGCAAGTAGGGCAAGGTGCTCTCAGACGGTACGGCCATCTCTTCCGAATACCGAAATAAACCCCTTGATCGTCCAAGAATGAGATGGTTCAATAGTATACATCAGTTCCTAAGGAAAGCTGGAACAAAATTTGAATACGTACCCGTGGCGGCTGAAGACCGGGTGTCCTGGCGGATGATGGTATCTGCTATCTCGACGCTGGTGCCAAGTTGGTAGGAGAATTAAGTCAAAGTAAGTCGATACTAGTAGAAGTCGTGGACACAGTGAGGATGTAAGAATTAGAGTAGCCATTTGCAGAATTTTTTTTCACAGTTTGAATATGTGGAAGAATTAGAAGATATATCCCAGAATTAAAACCAGAAGCCACGATAATGGCACTAGTTAAGTATGGAAACATTGCCACTTTGTCAGGTTGAGTAGGAAATGTCAAAGGTTTTTCTGAGGTATTGCCAGGGAACAGTTTTGGGTTCTAGTTTGAATGACAGTATGAAAAAATTAAAATAAAATAGGAAGGATGTAAAATGTGATTTAACCCCACTTTAAGTGCTATAATTAAAGAAAAGGCTTAGAGGGATACATCACGCTTTACGATTGAAGGGTGATAGGTCGCCAAAAATCGTATATTTTGGCAACCCATCTAGAGTTCACCGGATAAGAGGACATTCTCGAATTTGGAAAAGGTCATAAGAAGGATTTAAAGGGAAGAACGTCGCGTGGAGGACTAAAGAGTGCAGTTCTGAACGAAAGGGAGCGGAAGGGGAATATACTGCATGCAAGGTCAAGTTTTTTTTCGCATTATTTTCCTTCTTATTGGCCTAGAAGATAATTTTAATTGGTTACTTGTCAATATTTTGCTCTTACCTTCAGATCCTACTTTGTCAACAGTAGTTCCTTGCACCTGTGCCATGTAGCCTAGAACGCAGAATATTACAAAACCAGATAATAGACTTGTTAGGAAATTTATTCCACTTGTTATTACAGCATCTCTGAAAAAAGGCATAGATATAATTACAGTAAGCCTTGTTTGTTGTTTATATAACGCTAGAGTTTCTTTTTTTTTTTTTGCTTTTTATCAGAATTGTTGCAATTTATCTACCAAATAGTTCCTGTAGAATTAAGGAAAGCAAATTATTTATTTAATCTTTTCGTGCAATTGCCTTCCTTGTCAATAAGCAAAGATTTTCCAGAAATATTTAATATTATTTGACTTTACTAACAAACAGTCGAGCATAATCGCCGCAAGTAGTGGGTGAAGGTTGCTGAAAAGACTTACGCCATAGAGTGTGATCACATGGAAATTCAGATGGTGAGAGGTTCCTTGGTTTCTGAAAAAAAACTCTAGATTTCTAGAAAGACTTTCAGAAAATATTTTTATGGGAAGATAAAATACTAACATATATTTTGAGAAAATAATGTTAGCTTTTCATTGATTTTATGAAAATTTGGTCTTTCTTGATTACAAAAAATAATTTATCTTTCTTATTTTCTGTAGCTTTTCTTTATTCCAACATCAAATGAAATTAGTTTCAGACTAGCAAATAGAACTAGTTTCAAAACATCAAAACAAATATCAAAAAGAGGTCTAGGATTTTGAAAGCAATTAACCTTTAACATTTTTGGCGAAGAGTATTTTAGAAATCTGAAGTAAAACCTAGTGACACAAACACAATGAAAGAACAAAAACTCCTTTTTAAGGACTTTATTCATTGTTTGATTGTGTTTATTCTAGATCCGTGATGGCCAACGTGGGACGCAGGCCCCATCGATGGGGCATGACAATATTTTGATGGGGCATGGGTAGGACGTGCACCCTTCAATTGACTATACTTCAAAGCCTTAATTAAAAAAAAAAAAACATGTGAATGTAATCACATTCATATGCATTTAAAGAGTAAATAAGACAAATGATACCATTGTAATGACGTTATTCATTGTATAAAAGGTGTTGTATCCCGACAATATTTTTCATTAGTATAAAATATACCTAGATATCAACCCAAAAAAAGATACCAAGTAAAACTTTATGCTTCATTGTGGTGATTACACGCAAAATTTTAAATAAATTTTTTTTAATATAATGAGGGGGGCATCAAGCTTTTAGAATGCCTAGGGGAGGCAAGACCCGAGATAGGTTGGGAAACCCTGTTCTAAACTCTTTGTTAGTCACCTTAAGATTTATTGGGTGCACAAGGATCCTTATAATTTTGATGTTGATAACTTGATTAAAGGATAGTTGACCATAGTACGGTTGTATACTAAGAAAAAGAAGGAAAAAATGTTTAAAAGATAAGGGATAAAAATCCTCCAGGGCCATTGCTGGTGCTTAGGGCGTCAAATCGACGTTTTGAATACTTGGTCTTTTTACAGGGAAGTCTTTTTACATAGAGGATCAATCCACTATGTTACGGGAGGGTAAAAACGCGTACAGCCATAAAAAATTGTTGCAAGCAATATTTTGGGCAGTGGCGTTAAATTCAGATATACATTCTATTGATTTCTGAATTGGATGTATATTTAAAATTTAATTTCGATTGAAATAGATAAAAGAAAAGATAAAACTGCGTTCGAAATACATAAAACTAGCTAATACATAAATGTACTGGCCAAATAACAATCAAACAAATACAGCTTATCTATCCAAAATAAAAAAAAAAAAAATGAAGCAAAACTTTGCTTGCATAAGCATTCTTACACAACTATGCTCTTGAAATACTTTAAACAATGCGCATATTTTGTTTCTTTTCACTTCATTTTTGGGCTTTATTTTGTCTGTCGCTACCAAAATGCTTTTGAAGGGTGGTTTGAAATTTGGTAATAAACGAAAAAGGTCTATTAACATCTTTATTTTTTATTTTGAGTTTCTCATTCAATTCTCAAAATATTCAACAATTTTGGTTGTATCAGTGTGCATAATGACCTGTAGATATAGTAAGTTATGATAAGTTTTTTTTATTGCATACATAATTATTATTTGCTGGCCTTACTTAATGAAATATTTTTACTGTTTCGCTGTTTCTTTAGTCCACTGAACATCTAACCTTGTTCAAAATAGTTATTATTAATGGTAAACAAACGTCTTTAGGACCGTTTTCTTCTTCTTCGTATCTCTGTGACTTGTATTTAATCCATGTCGCCTAATAAATATATTTTTTCAAATACTAATAATAATACCTGAAGCAATTGTTATGAAACTTATTGTAACTTGCCAAGGCTAGCAAAGTACCAAATCCAGGTCCCAACGAGAAGAATATTTGTGATGCAGCGTCTATCCATACCTGGAATGAAAAAAAAAGAAAAAATAGCAACTAAATGTTTTTTCGATGAGCACGTGACTATTTTGTAAACGATTTAATAAAGAAACTTAAAATTGCAATTACTGCTCAGCCAATAGGTACTGTGGATAATTTCAATTCTTACAATATGTTCTCCCATGTTATGGCTATCATATTCGGCAACTCCCAAACGATCTTGATTCTATCAAGTGTTTTCTAGAGAAACCGTCTGGGAGGGTGTGTGGGGGGGGGGGCTTCAATATGAGTAGAGTTATTCACAATGGTTACTGGTGGATTTCCTATTCAGAACCTACCATTCCTTTTTTCCTAACCCCAAATCCTATCTATCAGGTGCGATTCCTTTTTCAATGGCTTTGAGCACAGGGGAATACGATGACAAGGGATAAGGTGTTACTTCCGAAGACAAGGGAAAGGAGATGTGCTGCAACATTAACTTGGACCATAGGATGTTTCCTACAATATTGTATTGGACCTTTCTCACGGCAATGTGCATACTATTTCTACGGTGAGGGATAGGGCCTTTCTCACCACATTGTATGAGACCTTTCTCATGACATTGTGGAGACTATTCCTCAAACCCTTTGTCTTGTATGTAAACATATGTGTTCCCGAGAGGCAAAGTCTAGACCCTATCTGACCTTTAACCTAGTTTTAGGCCCACATAGGGATTTAAAGATATTATTCTCTGGCTCGGAGACATACTCCCCCCCCACTGTGTTTCTGAGTGCCATGATTCTAACTCCATACAACGATTTCATTTTCTTCGTAAGAGGGAAACCCCCCGCAAACAAAATAACATGCTATAATATCTTCTTCAATTGTAATACCATTATTTTCCAAAATAAAGGACTTACCATTATTCAGAGAACGAAAAAACATTTTAAGAATATCATCCATTTTTAGTTTTTTATACCTCGCTAATAACAGACAATAGAAAACTAGGTCTTGTTCAAAATGTTCCAGTGGCCCTCTCATAGAATTAGAAACATCTGGTAGGAGAACAGGTTAAACCCAGGGTTGAAGCTTGCTTGGAAAGAAGGCGGCATTCCATTACAGAATAAACAGGAGATGTCTGCAACCCTCTTAGTGCTTAGAAATAAAGCGGCAATGTGGCATACCATTACACAACTCGGGGCGTATAATCTGCGATAGCATTAGATAATCCACTTTTGTTAGAAGTTCAACCTCGTCTTTTTTTATACGGGAAATGGGGTTTTACCTTTCGCGGTATATGGATATTTTTTGCCTTCTCATCGTATTTTGGGGGAACTTTAGATTTCCCGATATGGTGTAGCTTTACTGTTGCATTTTTCTTGCTAAGTCTCATTTTTTCATGTATCTAAGTCCAGACGATAATCTTTTCTTCTTTCTCCAGAGTTTGTTTTCTGACACGCAAGCATTTCAAGACATACTCCAAAAGATATATTTTTCTGTATTTTCACATTTTCTTTATTTATCTTAAACTTTCGATAAACCTAGAGTAATGATACTATCAGGAATTTCTCTACATACATAGCTCGGAATCTTCAACATATACTAGAAAGTACGGCCGCTATGGGATTCGAGGCTCTAGTGTTAGATAATCCACTTATGTTAGAAGTTCAACCTCAGGTATTTTTTTATACGGGAAATTGAGTTTTACCTTTTGCAGTAGAGTATAGTTTTCTTATCATATTTTCTTGCAGTGAACATTTTTGGCTTTTTCATTGCATTTTGGAAGGCCTTTAAATTTCACGATATGGTGTAGCTTTAATGTCGCATTTTTTCTAAGCGTCATTTTTTGATGTAAGTAGTAGTGATATAACGCTAGAGAGCGGGCAGTCCCCCTATATAGCTATAACGCTAGAGAGCGGGGTGTCTTCCATATATAACAGTTTCAAGCGGACAATACTTCCGCCAATACAAGCAGACAGTGTAATGACCGGAATTCAACCACCGTGAAAATTCGTGCTCTGTTCAAAGTGCATGACGTTTCCTTTGTATGAAATTGTGAAATTCTTTCTGTAATTTAATTTTTTTAATTAATTTACATAAATTAATTTATTATTAATTAATTTACATAATTACATTAATTAAATTTTTTTTTACATGTATTATTAATTAATTTACGATTTTTTACATTCTAAGTATCTTCCCATTGATTTTTATGAAATTTGTGTTTGATGTAGAAATCGAACGTGAGACCCGTGATTTCCTAAGGTAAAAGAACGACACGTTAATCGACTGAACCAACAAGCCATTGAACATATTATGATTTTAGAAATACACCCAATGCATTGTTTCTGGGACATTGCCCAACTGATGTTAAGCGTCACAATATCGTAACAGGTTCATTCCATTGAACTGGAACAAGTTCAAGCACATTCGATTTATCAATTGGATTTTTGATAGGTGTTAAGAGTGACCTTGTTTCGGGGCATTTTTATGGCATCATCGCGAGAATATGCATACCACGATGATTTGAGATGCATACTAGACAAACAATTTCTTATGATACTTGGGCCCCAAGTCCTAACCCTATCCCTCCACCCTCCCTCCGAACCCCCCCCCCCTCCTCCACCCTCCCACCAAACTGTGTGTGTCGCCTCTTTTTTAAATTCTTGATCAGCATGCCTAAGACTCTAGGCAGGCATGCCTTTCCAAAAACTAACCTGACAAGTATGTGTCCAATAAGAGAGTCATTTTCATGCTCCTGCCATTTACCCGTGCCCCAGCCATTTAAACATTTGCCTCTCAATTACTTGGACTATCCGTCTTGGCTTTTCTCTGTTTACAATTACTCAGCCCAGTCTTGATGCAACCTATGCAACCTATTGCCCAAAATACTTGATAACTTCAATTCAAAATCAACGGATTTGTGTGTTTGTGTGTGTTTTGTGTGTGTGTAAGTTTTTGTGTGTGTGTTTGTTTTTGTGTGTGTTTATTTTTTTTTGTGTGTGTAAGTTTTTTTTGTGTGTAAGTTTTTGTGTGTTTGTAAGTTTTTATGTGTGCGTAAGCATTTATATATGTGTAAGTTTTTTTGTGTGTGTAATTTTTTGTTTATGTGAAAGTTTTTGTGTTTTTCTTAGATTATTTGTGTGTGTGTAAGTTTTTTTGTTTGTGTAAGTTTTTGTGTGTGTGTTAGTTTTTATTTTTGTGTCTAATTTTTTATTTTTTTTTGTATTGGTTTTTGTTTGTGTATGAGATTGTGTGTGATTTTGCTTTTTTATTTTCGTTTGCGTGTAAGTTTTTTTGTGTGTGTGTAAGTTTTTGTTTTTGTGATTGATTTTGTGATATCCAAAGTTTTTTGTGTGTGTGTAAGTTACTATGTGTGATTAAGTTTTTGTGTGTGTGTAAGTTTTTGTGTGTGTGTAAGTTATTTTTTGTGTTGGTAAGTTTTTGTGTTTTTTAATGTCTTATTTTGTTTTTAAGTTTTTTGTGTTTTTTATTTTGTTTGTGTTTATAAGTTTGTGTGTGTGTTAGTTTTTGTGTGTGTGTAAGTTTTTGTTTGTGTTAGATTTTATGTGTGTGTGTAATAGTTAGTTTGTGGTTAAGTTTTTGTGTGTGTGTATGATTTGTTGTGATTGCTTAAGTTTTTTTGTTTGTGTGTAAGTTTTTGTGTGTGTGTGTAAGTTAGTGTGTTGTCTCATGTTTTTTTGATATGGTAAGTTTTTTTGTGTGTGTTTAAGTTTTTGTGTGTGTGTGTAAGTTTTTTTGTGTGTATGTGTAAGTTTTTGTGTGCTAATATTTTTTTTTGTGTGGGTGTAAGTTTGTGTATGTGTGCAAGTTTGTGTTTGTGTGTGTTTGTAAGTTTTTTTGTGTTTGAGTGTAAGTTTTTTTTGTGTGCGTAAGTTTTTTTTGTATGTGTATGTTTTTAGAACTTTGAAAAATTAAGAGAATGTAACTGTGACAAAGTTAACCACGACAAAAATACTACGTAAATATTCCAACTCATGCATTTCGACAAAGTGAATCCAAAATTAACTTTGAAAAATAAAGTGAATGTATCTCTGACAAGGTAAAGCACAACAAAATACTAATAAAATAGACCAAATCTTACATTTCAACTAAAGAAATTTAAAATGAACTTTGAAATATTAAGAGAATGTAACTATGACAAGGTAAACCACAACAATCCAATACTAAAATATTCCAACTCTTGCATTTCAATGAAAGAAATTCAAAATGAACTTTGAAAAATCATGAGAATGTAACTGTGACAAGGTAAACGACGACAAAGCACTACTGAAATATTCCAACTCTTGCATTTCAATGAAAGAAATCCAAAAATGAACTTTGAAAAATCAAGAGAATGTAATTGTGACAAGGTAAATCACGAGAAAACACTACTGAAATAATCCAACTCTTGCATTTCAATGAAAGAAATTCAAAATGAACTTTGAAAAATCAAGAGTATGTAAAAATCCAAAATGAACTTTGAAAAATCAAGAGGATATAACTGTGACAAGGTGAACCAAGACAAAACACTACTGAAATATTCCAACTCTTGCATTTCAATGAAAGAAATCTAAAATGAACTTTGAAAAATTAAGAGAATTTAACAGTGACAAGGTAAACCAAAACAAGACACTACTGAAATATTACAACTCTTTCATTTCAACGAAAGAAATACAAAAAGAACTTTGAAAAATCATGAGAATGTAAAAATCCAAAATGAACTTTGAAAAATCAAGAGAAGGTAACTGTGACAAGGTAATCCACGACAAAACACTACTGAAATATTCCAACTCTTGCATTTCAACTAAACAAATTCAAAATGAACTTTGAAAAATTAAGGGAAAGTAACTGTGACAAGGTAAGCCCTGAAAAAACACTACTGAAATATTCCAACTCTTGCATTTCAAGGAAAGAAATCCAAAATGAACTTTGAAAAATCAAGAGAATGTAACTGTGACAAGGTAAACCACAACAATCCCCTACTGAAATATTCCAACTACTGCATTTAAACGAAAGAAATTCTAAATGAACTTTGAAAAATTAAGAGAATGTAACTGTGACACGATAAACCACGACAAAACCCTACTGAAATATTCCAACTCTTGCATTTCAACGAAATAAATCCAAAATGATCTTCGAAAAATTAAGAGAATGTAACAGTGACAAGTTAAACCATAACAAGACACTACTGAAATATTAAAAATCTTTCATTACAAAGAAAGAAATTCATAATGAACTTTTAAAAATAAATATAACGTAAAAATCAAAAATGAACTATGAAAAATAAAGAGAATATAAATATGACAAGTTAAACAAAGACAATACACTACTTAAATATTCCAACTCTTTCCTTTCAAAAAAAGAAATAAAAAATAAACTTTGAAAAAAACAAAGAATGTAACTGTGACAAGGTAAACCATGACAAAACACTACTGAAATATTCCAATTCTTGCATTTCAAGTAAAGAAATACAGAATGAAAATTCAAAAATCAAGAGAATGTAACTTTGACAATGTAAAGCACAACCATCCACCAATTAAATATACCAACTCTTGCTTTTCAATGAAATAAGTCCAAAAATTAACTTTGAAAAATCAAGAGAATATAATTGTGACAAGGTAAACCACGAGAAAACACTCTTTAAATAATCCAACTTGCAATTCAATGAAATAAATTCAAAATGGAGTTTGAAAAATCAAGAGTATGTAAAAATCCAAAATGAACTTTGAAAAATCAAGAGTATATAACTGTGAGAAGGTGAACCACGACAAAACACTACTGAAATATTCCAACTCTTGCATTTCAATGAAATAAATCAAAAGTGAACTTCGAAAAGTCAAGAGGATGTAACTGTGAAAATTTAAAGAACCAAAAGAAATTAATTAAAAATTACAATTATTGCATATAAACGAAAGAAATACCAAATGAACTATGAAAAATCAACAGACCTTAACAATCCAACCTGGACTTTGAAAAATCATTAGACGATCAATTTGACAAGGTAAACCACGATAATACACTTTTTAAATACTACAACTCTTGCATTTCAATAAAAAAAATCCAAAAAGAACTTTGAAAAATCAAGAGAATGTAACTGTGACAAGTTAAACCACTGACAAAACAGTACTGAAATATTGCAACTCTTGCATTCCAAGTAAAGAAATCCAAAATGAACTTGGAAAAATCAAGAGAGTGTAACTGCGAAAAGGTAAACCACAACAATCCACTACTAAAATATTCCAAATCTTGCATTTCAATGAAAAAAATTCAAAATGAACTTTGAAAAATCAAGAGAATGTATGTGTGACAAGGTAAACCACGACAAAACATTACTGAAATATTTCGACTCTTGCATTTCGACGAAAGAAATCCAAAATGAACTTCGAAAAATCAAGAGAATGTAACTGTGACTTGGGGCCCAAGCATCATAAGAAATTGTTTGTCTAGTAAGCATCTCAAATCATCGTGGTATGCATATTCTCATGATGATGCCATAAAAATGCCCCGAAACAAGGTCACTTTTAACACCTATCAAAAATCCAATTGATAAATCGAATGTGCTTGAACTTGTTGCCTCTCAATTACTTGGACTATCCGTCTTGGCTTTTCTCTGTTTACAATTACTCAGCCCAGTCTTGATGCAACCTATGCAACCTATTGCCCAAAATACTTGATAACTTCAATTCAAAATCAACGGATTTGTGTGTTTGTGTGTGTTTTGTTTTTTGTTTTTTTTTTTTTTTTTTATGAGTTTTTGTGTGTGTGTAATAATTTTTTTTTGGGTTAGTTTTTTTTTTGTTATAGTTTTTGTGTGTGTGTAATTTTTTTGTTTTTGTTAGTTTTTGTTTGTTTTTTTTTGTGTTTTTGTTTTTAAGTTTTTTTTTGTGTAATATTTTGTGTATGTTTAAGTTTTTTTGTTTGTGTTATTTTTTTTTTTTGTGTTTTAGTGTTTGTGTTTGTTTAAGTTTTTTTGTGTGTTTTATTTTTTTTGTGTGTGTTTAAGTTTTTGTGTGTGTGTGTAAGGTTTTGGGTTTGTTTAAGTTTTTGTGGTCGTTTAAGTTTTAGTGTTTTTGTTAGTTTCTGTGTGTGTTTTAGTTTTTGTGTGTGTGTAGTTTTTGTATGTGTGTAAGTTTTTGTGTATGTGTAAGTTTATGTGTGTTTTTAAGTTCTTATTTTTGTGTGTAAGTTTTTTTGTTTGTGTTAGTTTTTGTGTGTGTGTTTGATTGTATGTGTTTTTGTAAGTTTTTGTGTGTGTGTGTATGTTTTTATGCGTGTTTATGTTTTTGTTTGTGCTCTAGTTTTTGTGTGTGTGTAATTTTTTTTGTGTTCTGGTAATATTTTGTGTGTGTGTAGTATTCTATTTTATTGTAAGTTTTTTTTTGTGTGTGTATGTTTGAGCATGTGTGTGAGTTTTTGTGTGTGTATAATTTTTTTGTGAATGTAAGTTTTTGGGTGTGTGTGTATGAATTTGTTTATGTTAAAGTTTTTTTGTGTGTGTATGATGTTGTTTGTTTTTAAGTTTTTGTGTGTGTGTAAGTTTTTGTGTGTGTGTATGTTTTTGTTTTTGTTTATTTGTTTATGTTTGTGTGTATATGTTTTTTAGTGTTTTCAAGTTTTTGTGTGTGTGTAAGTATGTGTGTGTGTGTTTGTCGTTGTGATTATGTGTAAGTTTTTGTGTGTGTGTGTAAATTTTTATGTGTGTGCAAATTTTTGTGTGTTAGCAAGTTTTTGTGTGTGTGTATGTGTTATTGTATGGGTGTTAGAGTTTTTGTGTGTGTTTAAGTTTTTTTGTGTGTGTAAGTTTTTGCGTGTGTTTAAGTTTTTTTGTGTTTTTAAGTTTTTGTGTGTATGTAAGTTTTTGTGTGTATGTGTATGTAAGTTTTTGTGTGTGTGTGTGTAAGTTTTTTTGTGTGTTTAAGTTTTGTTTGTTTGTGTAAGTTCTTGGAAATTTTAAAAATCAAGAGAATATAACTATGACAAGGTTAATCACGAGAAAACACTACTTCAATAATCCAACTCTTGCATTTCAATAGAAGAAATTCAAAATGAACTTTGAAAAATCAAGATAATGTGTTTCTGACAAGGTAAAGCACAACAAAACACTACTGAAATATTCCAACTCTTGCATTTCAACAAAAGATATTCAAAATGAACTTTGAAAAATTAAGAGAATGTAACTGTGACAAGGTAAACCATGACAAGACACTACTGAAATATTCCAACTCTTGCATTTCAATGATAGAAATTCAAAATGAACATTGAAAAATCAAGAGAATGTAACTGTTAGATGGTAAATCACAACAAAACACTACTGAAATATTCCAGCTCTTGCCTTTCAACAAAAGAAATTCAAAATGAACTTTGACAAATTAAGAGAATGTAACTGTGACAAGGTAAACCACAACAATCCACTACTGAAATATTCCAACTCTTGCATTTCGATGAAAGAAATTCAAAATGAATTTTGAAAAATCATGAGAATGTAATTGTGACAAGGTAAACGACGACAAAGCACTACTGAAATATTCCAACTCTTGCATTTCAATGAAAGAAATCCAAAAATGAACTTTGAAAAATCAAGAGAATGTAATTGTGACAAGGTAAATCACGAGAAAACACTACTGAAATAATCCAACTCTTGCATTTCAATGAAAGAAATTCAAAATGAACTTTGAAAAATCAAGAGTATGTAAAAATCCAAAATGAACTTTGAAAAATCAAGAGTATATAACTGTGACAAGGTGAACTACGACAAAACACTACTGAAATATTCCAACTCTTGCATTTCAATGAAAGAAATAAAAAATGAACTTTGAAAAATTAAGAGAATGTAACAGTGACAAGGTAAACCATAACAAGACACTACTGAAATATTACAACTCTTGCATTTCAACAAAAGAAATTCTAAATGAACTTTGAAAAATCATGAGAATGTAAAAATCAAAAATGAACTGTGAAAAAACAAGAGAATGTAACTGTGACACGGTAAACCACGACAAAACAGTATTGAAATATACCTACTCTTTCATTTCAACGAATTAAATTCGAAATGAACTTATAAAACTTAAGAGCATGTAACTTTGACAATGTAAACCATGACAAAACACTACTTAAATATTCAAACGCTTGCATTTCAAGGAAATAAATCCACAATGAACTTTGAAAAATCAAGAGAATGTAACTGTGACAAGGTAAACCACAACAATCCACTACTGAAATATTCCAACTGTTGCATTTCAATGAAAGAAATTCAAAATGAACTTTGAAAAATCAAGAGAATGTATCTGTGACAAGGTAATCCATGACAAAACACTACTGAAATATTCCAACTCTTGCATTTCAACGAAAGAAATCCAAAATGAACTTCAAAAAAATCAAGAGAATGTAACTGTGACTTGGGGCCCAAGCATCATAAGAAATTGTTTGTCTAGTAAGCATCTCAAATCATCGTGGTATGCATATTCTCATGATGATGCCATAAAAATGCCCCGAAACAAGGTCACTTTTAACACCTATCAAAAATCCAATTAATAAATCAAATGTGCTTGAACTTGTTCCAGTTCAATGGAATGAACCTGTTAAGATATTGTGACGCTTAACATCAGTTGGGCAATGTCCAAGAAACAATGCATTGGATGTATTTCTAAAATCATAATATGTTCAATGACCTGTTGGTTCAGTCGATTAACGTGTCGTTCTTTTACCTTAGGATATCACGGGTCTCACGTTCGATTCCTACATCAAACACAAATTTCATAAGAATCAATGGGAAGATACTTAGAATGTAAAAAATCGTAAATTAATTAATAATATATGGAAAAAAAATTAATGTAATTATGTAAATTAATTAATAATAAATTAATTTATGTAAATTAATTAAACAAATTAAATTACAGAAATAATTTCACAATTTCATACAAAGGAAACGTCACGCACTTTGAACAGAGCACGAATTTTCACGGTGGTTGAATTCCGGTCATTGCACTGTCCGCTTGTATTGGCGGGAGTATTGTCCGCTTGAAACTGTTATAGCTATATGGAAGACACCCCGCTCTCTAGCGTTATAGCTATATAGGGGGACTTCCCGCTCTCTAGCGTTATATCACTACTACTGATGTATCTAAGACTAGACGATAATCTTTTCTTCTTTATCCAAAGTTTGTTTTCTGACGCGCAAACATTTCAAGATATACTCGAAAAGACATACTTTTTCTATATTCTCACATTTTCTTTATTTGTCTTAAGCTTCCGATAAACCTAGAGTAAGGATATGACCAGGGATTTATCTGCATGTATAGCTCGGGATCTTCAACATATACTAGAACACACAGCCGCTAGGGGATTCGAGGCACTACCATTAAATAATCCACTTATATTAGTAGTTCAACCTCCAGTCTTTTTATACACGGGAAATGGGGTGTTACCTTTTGCAGTATTTTTGTGTGTTTTTCTTATCATATTTTCTTGCAATGGACATTTTTGGCCTTTGCATCGCAGTTTGGGGGGCCTTTAGTTTTCGCGATATGGTGTACCTTTACTGTCGCATTTTTTCTTGCTAAGCGTCATTTTTTCACGTATCTAAGACTAGAAGATAATCTTTTCTTCTCCCTCCAAAGTTTGTTTTCCAACACGCAAACATTTCAAGATATACTCGAAAAGACATACTTTTTCTGTATTCTCAGATTTTCTTTATTAGTCTTAAACTTTCAGTAAACCTAGAATAAGGATACGATTAGAGATTTCTCTATTTGTACAGCTCGGGATCTTCAACATATACTAGAAAACACGGCCGCTAGGGGATTAGAGGCGGTAATGTAGCTGTACTATAGTTTTACCGAGTTTCAATTTTGTTCGAATATCAAGCCTTTTCCCGATTTTGTTTTTTTACTTTTGGAAGATTAGTCTCAGATTTTGGGAGTTCGTCTTAGGACGTAAACCCTTCTAGAGTTTTAGAGTTTGACCGTATTGCCACTTTGTTTTAAATAAACCTTTTTTCCGATTTCTTATTAGATTTTGATTGATCAAACCCAGATTTTGGGAGTCCATCTTAGGACATAAACCCATATAAAGTTTTAGAGTTTGGCCGTATTTTCCCTTTGTTTTAATATTCAGTAAAGTGCAACTTATGTTCTGGCCTTAGGAAGGAAAAGGGGCTTTGAGGCGTACTCACGCTAATTTCTGCTCATTTCGTGTTTGACTCGGTTATTTGTTGTGATTTATGTTCGTTTTGGGTTTCATTTATTTATCGATACGGATTTGTGGTAGTTTTACGCTTGGTAGATTATTTTATTTTATTTTTTGCTCATTTTTGGTTTAATGGAGTTCTTTACTTTTGTCCGAAAAAACTTATTGGTGGAAAAAGTTTTTTTAATTAATGCTAGAAAAGACATACCTTTTCTGTATTCTCATTTTTTTTTTAATTCGTATTAGGACACTAACACCCTCTCGAATTTAAAAACCTTGTTTTATATTTTCACACGCATCTTTTTTCATTTCCAACATTAATTTTCGACCTTGGGCATACCCCAACGCCAAGCAATACTTTTCAAAAGGCTTTATTATATCATTTTGTTGGGGTATGTAGAAAGTCGAAAAAGTAATGTTGGGACTGAAAAATAAGACGTTTACTCCAAGTTGAAAAAACGGGTTCCGGAGGAATACTAAGAACATGATTAAAATGATATAATAAAGTCTTTTAAAAAGCAGTGTTTGGTGTTAGGATATGCATAAAGTTGAAAAGTAATGTTGAAAAAAAAAAGATGTATACTCCAAGTTGAAAAATGGGTTTGGGAAGGACTATTAAGAAAGTAACTTGATCTGAAATCATATAATTAAGTCTTTTGAAAATTATTGTTTGGTGTTCTGGTATGCATAAAGTCCAAAAGTAATGTTGGGGCTGAAAAAAAAATGTGTACTCCAATTCCTAAAAAAAACGGGGTTTGAGAAGAATATTAAGAAAAGAACTTGTCCCGAAATGATGCAATAAAGCCTTTTGAAAAGAACTCCAGTACTGGAGTACACTTGGAGCGTACTCCAAGTTGAAAAATGGGTTTGGGAGGAATATTAAGAAAATAACTTAATCTGAAATGATGTAATAAACACTTTTTAAAAGTATTGTTTGGTGTTGGGGTATACATAAAGTCGAAAAAGTAATGATGGGACTGAAAAATAAGATGTGTACTCCAATGAAAAAAGATGTGTACTCCAATTTGTAATAAACGGGGTTTGAGAAGAATATTAAGAAAAGAACTTGTTCCGAAATGATACAATAAAGCCTTTTGAAAAGTACTCCAGTACTGGAGTACACTTGGAGTGTACTCCAAGTTGAAAAATGGGTTTGGGAGGAATATTAAGAAAATAACTTAATCTGAAATGATGTAATAAACACTTTTTAAAAGTATTGTTTGGTGTTGGGGTATACATAAAGTCGAAAAAGTAATGTTGGGACTGAAAAATAAGATCTGTACTCCAATGAAAAAAGATGTGTACTCCAATTTGTAAAAAACGGCGTTTGAGAAGAATATTAAGAAAAGAACTTGTCCCGAAATGATATAATAAAGCCTTATGAAACTTACTCCAGTACTGGAGTACAGTTGGAGTGTAGCCTACTTCAAGCTGAAAAATGGGTTTGGGAGGAATATTAAGAAAATAACTTAATCTCAACTGATGTAATAAGCCCTTTTTAAAAGTATTGTTTGGTGTGAGGTATACATAAAGTTGAAAAAGTAATGTTCGGACTGAAAAAGAAGATGTTTACTCCAAGTCGAAAACACGGGTTCCAAAGGAATATTAAGAAAAGAGCATGATTAAAATGATATAATAAAGTCTTTTGAAAAGTACTGCTTGGTGTTAGGGTGTGCATAAAGTCGAAAAGTAATGTTGGGAGTGAAAAAAAAATATGTATACTCCAAGTTGAAAAATGGGTTTGGGGAGGACTATTAAGAAAATAACTTGATCTGAAATTATATAACAAAGTCTTTTGAAAATTACAGCTTGGTGTTGGGGTATGCATAAAGTCGAAAAGTAATGTTGGGACTGAAAAAAATATGTGTACTCCAATTTGTAAAAAAAAACGGGGTTTGAGAAGAATATTAAGAAAAGAACTTGCTCCGAAATGATACAATAAAGCCTTTTGAAAAGTACTCCAGTACTGGAATACACTTGGAGTGTACTCCAAGTTAAAAAATGGGTTTGGGAAGAATATTGAGAAAATAACTTAATCTAAAATGATGTAATAAACCCTTTGTAAAAGTATTGTTTGGTGTTGGGGTATGCATAAAGTAGAAAAGTAATGTTGGGACTGAGAAAAAGATATGTACTCCAAATTGAAAAAACGGATTCCAGAGGAATATTAAGAAAATAAAATGATTTAAATGATATTAATTAAGTCTTTTGAAAAGTACTGCTTGGTGTTGGGGTATGCATAAGGTCAAAAAGTAATGTTGGGAGTAAAATAAACATGTATACTTTAAGTTGAAAAATGGGTTTTGGGAGGAATATTAAGAAAATAACTGGTTCTGAAATGATATAGTAAAGCCTTTTGAAAAGTATTGCTTAGTATTGGGGTATACATAAAACCAAAAGAAATTTTGGGGAAAAAAAGATGTGTACTTCAAGTTGAAAAAACAGCTTTTGGAGGAAAATTAAGAAACAACTTTTTCTGAAATGATATGATAAAAACTTTTGAAAAGTATTGCTTCGTGTCGGGGTATGTATAAAGTCGAAAATTAATGTTGGGTGTGAAAAAAAGATGTGTACTCAGAGTTGAAAAAAAACGGAGTTTGAGAAGAATATTAAGAAAAGCACTTGTTCCGAAATGATATAATAAAGCTTTGAAAAGTATTGTTTGGTATTGGGGCATGCGTAAGCTCGAAAAGAACATCAGATATTTAATTATACCTGGTGCAGCAAATTTAGGAATAAAATAAATGCATTCTGGCAAATTCCCCCAGGTAAAATTTTACCTGGCAAATTTCCCCCTGAAAACTTTCCTCCTCATGGAAAACTCTTCCCCGTGGAAATTTCCCCCCTCCCGCTGAATATTTCCTTAAAAATGTTTCTATATTCTCCAATGAAAAATACTATAAGTATGCAATGGGCAAATTTCATAACTTTCAGCCCCTTTCTGTCATCCTCAGAGGGATGAAAAAATGACTATCTCAAAATTTTGATTGGATCCTTGGGAAAAAGGGACGTGAAGGGGGTATATGCCCTCCAAGTAGAAAGGGGGGTACCAGTCGTGTCACGCACCCCTGCTGCCACCTATAACTTTTTTAACACCAAATTTGGGCATAGAGTCTCTAGGGAGAACACGTGGTTAATGGGGTCAATGACCTAAATTTCCAAGGGTGTTGTTGTTTTGGGCAAGTGCACGCTCTCAGCGAATGTCAAGGTCGATTTATTTGTTGTTGTAAGTGCACGCTCTCAGCGAATGTCAAGGTCAATTTATTTGTTGTTGTTGTTGTTGTAAGTGCACGCTCTCAGCGAATGTCAAGGTGTCCAGAAATAGGAAACAGCATTTGTTGTTGTTGTATGCTCGAGGCAAATGTTATGAGTTTCCAGAAATAGGAAACAGTTAGATCACGTGTTTCCTTCTCAGTCAATCAGAGGGCTTGCTTACATATTAGCGGCGGATGGGAATATGAGGAAAGGATTTTTGCTATAGTTTTATTAGTCTGTGAATAGAATTCAAGGAGTGAGAAGAACAGTTTGACTTTACTCATTTGGATATATATTTGTGTTGATGACGATGAGTGGAATGTTTACCCTATTAGAAGTTGATAGTAGAGTTAACGATAATACTACAAAAGCACCTAACATTGCGGTGGAAATCACGAAAGGATCGCAGCTTTGTCTGGAGTGGGATGTAGTATATGCAAGACATGTGATATCCTTGAGCAAATTTAAAATGGAGGATCAATTATGTTTCGCCGCTAAAGTTGATATAACACATTTGAATAGACTTTAATGTGCTTTAAGTGCATTGGTGAAACAAATTGAAGACAATAAACAGTATCGCTAATTGTACATGCATAGTATTATTGTTGTTATTATTCAATAAAATTGTTTTGAAAATGTTCCCTTTCTTTTCTGGTTAGTCTAGAGTCGGCAGTCAGAGTGAAAGGATTGAAAAATGAATAAATTTGAGAAAGAGAGAATTAGATCAAATCTAGTGTTTATGGAAAAACATTTGATTTTGGATGATGATTTTCTCTGATTTTCTGATGAGGACTGATTCTCCCCCATTGGACTATTGTATGAAACTTTTAAAATGTGATTCAAATGCTTATAATCAATTTATTGATATATTAATTGGAACAAAGCAGAATCATATCGTGGATATACTTTTGAAATCATTGCCAATGGATTCAGTGTAGATGGCCCCACCATTCGAAAAAGGTAACGTCACAGAGTTACTCCTCTCCCCCATTTCCACTCATTGAATTTATGAAGTGAGGATGATTAGTTTCGTTTTAGCTGTCAGTGAGTTGACATCGGAAACCAATAATGTTCTATATATGTTCATTGTGCATGTATACTCTTGGCAGTTTGACTCAGTGTGAGAGTTTTACAGTTATTGATGACTAGAATGAAAAGTGCAAAAAGTGTAATCCTAGTAAATTATATAGAGGATATGCAATACAAACAAAAGTATGTAATTCATATCTTGAGGAGGTGTGTGAATCTCTATCCTTGACTACACCTAAGTTCCAATTGTCATCATGATAAATGTGATCAGTGAAGAATACTTACCCCGCTATGATTGGAAAGAATCCTAAACGTGATTTCAGTTTATTTCTACGAGATTGTTATCATCGTGGATTTAAATTATTCTGGGAAGAGGAATCTGGTCTACGATTCAACTGTTGGAGTAACAAGACAATTTGGTTTCTACGTCATCGCTGTGACGACACTGTCTATTACGAATGTTAATGATGCGACTTTTGTTTGGTTGTTAATGAATGTGCTTTTACACATGAAATAGCAATTAGTGATATGGCTTTAAGTATACGGACTCGAAATCGACAATTTAAAAGTATTGACGCTGATGATATCATTGACTACTAACGGAGAAACGATAAGAGTGAAGTTACATTATACTGCAGAAAAAATGAACCTGACTTTGTAGTCAATCATCATCAATATACAGTGAATCCAAACGATTTACCAGCATTAGTGGTTCCAAACATTTGCCTGTACCTTGAAGAAGAAATCTAAAAGTGAAGATTTAAAAACATTGTTGTATATATATACATTTTATTAATAAACAAATTCACAAAAATTTTTTAAGCACTTTACTCTTAGGGCACTGAAATTAATACTGTATAGGTCTGAGAGGATATTTTCCACTAGAAAGTCGTTCAGCCGCGGATTGTCACTATAAATGTGGAGAAACTGCTTGTAAGTATAGCCGCGACATCGGAACACAAAATATAGTAGTGCATGGAAGCCACAGCTCTTAGTCGTTAGATCCTGAACCCTCTTCCTATTTTGAATAATAGTTTTCCCACTGTTCTCAATATAGTTGTTGATGTAGGGTGTTTAGAATGTATAGGGTAGACCAAGAGGATCAAAAAATTCAATCGTCTTCATTGTATGAAAGAGGCGCAGCCAATGACCCGTCAGCACAGTCGACGGACTGCTATTAACAATAATCAAGGTATTGTTGACACTTTGAATTTTTCCAAAAGAGTCCGAGGTCAGACAATAGGATTTGTACTGGGACATGTAGGGGTCAATATTAAATACATTGATTATTTGACTGGTGTTCATGGTGCCAAGTCTAGCCGAACACTTCCTTCGGGAGTGATTTTCCAGTAGGTTTCATATTGATTTAGTGAGATTAGTGCAATACTCTCAGCCAATGGGTCGGAAAATGTACACTCTAAACGCACACTCCCCGTACGTACTATACTCATATCCTGTGTGCCAGACAAATCCAGTACAATGATACCATGTGTTTTAGCAAACATATCTTCTGTTATACCATTTTCAAATAGTTGCGAATCATGATCTAGGGTTTGCATGGTCAACTCATACAATGTTCCATAGGATTTATCAAAACATAGATTGTAGAGTGGGACGCCGTTTACTTTGCGCAAAAGAGATGAAAGTCAAAACATCTCGAATTTATGTGGACATCCAGTCCACGATCCTATTGCACTAGCGCTTTTTACAAATGCCAAAGCGATTTTTGACGGAATTTCACCATTGATAAAGGATGAATCGGTGAAGATGCGTGAGCCCATGGCAAAATGATGTTGATTGGTGATTGTATGTGGAACAAGTAGTTTAATATTAGTTCCATTGGCTCTCAGTTTTTCCACTGCCAAAGCAACAGAACTCATGACCTGTTGTTTGCGTACATGAAGTATTGCCGAGGTGAGGGATAGACTTACATCAGGATTGGCAGCAAGTTCTTTTCTCAATATGAAATTGGATGCTGCAAGCGTCAGTTTTATATCCACTTTAACATTGGGCGGCAACCATTGGGGTATATTAAATATTTCATGATATATTTTTCCAACTAGATGTAATTCACTAGTTGTAGCATTTTTAAGTGCATCTGTACTATCAGTATTAGTAATATATTCATATCCATTGAAGGTGCCTCTCAATTCCTTGTATGACTTGGGTGTCATCAACATGAATTGCATATAGCTTGTATAATTTGAGAGATTGTTGCTTGTGCTCACCAGCGTGCCATTGATGTAGACACTAATTTGACGAAATAAATTACGTAATATACAATCTTCATAGGATATTCCATCGGCCCGAATTGGCATTGTATTATTGGATTTCCGGACTTTCATTTGTAAATCTATAAATGTTGAAGACATGTCCATAAAGTAGTCTTCATTGGAATAAATTTGAAAGTGCATATTATCGGAGAGGGGTTGTTGAGGATAAAATTGTTCATAGTATCCATGCTTGACACTCACATCAACATTTTCACCATTGAATAGATTCAATGAGGCGGTGATTGAAAGTTGTGAATCCTTATGCGGTAGGTAGGACATTTTAGGAGAATAACTCTAGTGTCGATCTAATACTTTTCTTCCTGGGACTTCTTCTGTTTACAGCACATGGCAGCTTTTTCCTTCTGTTCTTTGACAAGAATTGGTGATGCCTTTTGTTTCCGACCTGAGTGGAGACTGATGAGTGATGCATTGTTTCTTGACCTTTTTAAACCTTTACCATTTTGTTTTAAATTCTCGCCAAGGGTTCGCGCACTGGACCTAAGATTTTCCGTTGTACTTTTTTTTAAAATCCTTGCCAGAACACCAATCGTAGACTGTAGAGGATGCAAAATCTGTTTCAGCCGGTACAAGATATTTTCTAGCCAGTGGTAGTGAAGAGCGAAACAGCATACCAACTGCCAAGACCGTAGCCAGACATTGACGAGCGACCTTTGTAATAGTCCATTCCATTGCCCTGTTGTATTAGGCCAAGAGTATTAACATAGCAGTCAATATCAGGACAAGTTAATACCACTTTTTTATTAGACATCTTGTTGAATTTCAACGATGGGACGAAAATAGCATGTAATCACAGCCAAACCTTTTGAAATTGCTATGGGATCACCCAATTCAGTTCTTAGTGTTAACTGACAGAGTTCCAAATAGGAAGTGTTTACTGGTATATACTGAAAAAGCTTTATATTGTTGTGATGAATATGCTCTTGATTGGTTTTTCGTTCAAGAACTCATAGGAGGGGAAAATTTGAATTACCAACCCGAGATGTTTCCACAAATGAGGTTTAGAGAAATATACAAGTGTCTGTGGAGAAGACAGGTGGGTAGTCAGCAAAAATGAAATAAGTGATTCTGGCACATCAGTCGCTTATTCTATCGAGCATAAAACAAAGAGGATACATTAGGATATGCTTGAGAAAAACCTTTTTATTGGAAATCGTTGCAATAATGCATATCCTACCCTCCTACTTTTAGTAGTGGAAATGAGATGCTCCTTTTTTATGATAAGACCCTTTTTTATTTATAGTACGACATAAATCGTTCATACAGGTGAGTTCCTCGTAGGGTAATTCAATATATGGATAATCCATCCAATTGATTTTTTGAATTTGTTCTTGATCACTTGAGGATGGTGGCGGCCAATCATAGGGTCTAATTTTTATTTCATATTTACGATCTTTTCTCAGGATGTCGTAGGTATTTTTGAGAATACAGTCGACAAGAGCCACTTCATACTTTCCGTCGTCGAATTTGATGGTGGGGGAGAGTTTCGTCCAAAAATCACTTGTTCTATTCAAGTCATTGTAGAGAGGATCGGAAACATTGGACATGAAATTCACATAGAAATCATTGGGCATTGTTAATATCTTCAGCACTGACTCAAGAATCAAAATCTGAGTTTTATCCCATCCAGCGAACAAGCAACTGTCTCTTACCCCAACGAGTACAACTCTTTATTATTATTTCAATTTGATACATTTCACTAGTGTTTATAACTTTTTGCACTTCATATTCATAAGAACCGCCGAGAATATCTTCATATTTGGTGTCTCGCAGTCGATAGGTCTTGGGCTCGGTTTCCAGGATTTTGGACACTTTAAAAAGTTCAGTGCTCCATAAATAATTCCCATTTTCTAAAATATTTGTGGTTCTATTAAATTGAACAGTATCACCAGCATTGAATTTCTTCTTCACATTTTTTTTTCTTTTCCATCATTGGAATTCTTTGTTACAAAAGCTTCACATGTATTTTCACTACAGTGAACATCACAAGGGATAGAGTTGGACAGAGATCGATGAGGTCGATGGTTGTATATCTGCATGATTTTATCTAAATCACGAATAAAAGCTGGTGTATATTTTAGCGTACAATATCTTGAAATTAATAGACAAATCGTTCTTACTCATCGTTCAGCCAATACTGCTTTAGTCGGACTGTGACTTACTTATAGCGTTGTACTATATTTCGAAAGAACCTTTCGCACATGGGGATTAACAAATTCACTGCCACGATCTGATTGAATTTTTTCTATATGAATCCTGTTTAAGAATACTTTCAATGTCTCGATGAATTTCAACACCTCTCTTTGATCGCAGTGGAATGGCATAGGCATAGCGACTAAAGACACTGATTGCCACCAGAATATATTTGTAGGGTGTATTGTGACGATGTTGAAGTGCGTCTAAAGTTAAAAGATCCGTTTGCATTATATGGAGAGGGAGAAGGGCTTTAGTTTGTCGATATTATTTGGCGCGAATTATGCGATATTGGTGCTTCCTTTAACTTAGCTCTTTCTAAGTACGCTCTTGCTAATACTTTAATGTGGTACCGGAGACAACTTTAGAAATCAGCTCGGGTACGCTCCAAATCCCCATTTCGACGGCACATACATAAACACCTTTCGAAAATACGATCATTTCGAACGCACACATGTAGTTTTATACTAACTTCACTTCTGTACACTGGAGGATGAATCAATTCGTCTTTGCTTTTGACTAGCAGCCACAGGTGTTGTAAAATCAGTGGTGCTAGTATTTTCAAATATTGAATCTTCTTCTTCTTTTTTAAATGGTGTTGGCGTTGTTGGAGGACTATATTCTCTTAGTTTCTTAAGAATTTGCTTATTGCCAATAAGACTTTTGGGGAAGTTTGATACACTTAGAAAGGTGTAAAGATTATTGTCAAAGGATAAAAGTCCTTTACGATTCTTCACCATATCACAAATTAAATCAACTAGATTATAACTTTTCCATAAATTATAATTCGTGTCCCAGCGCTTTCGACTTGAACTTGTTCATCAGTAGTTGCCACTATGAGATAAGGAAATACTCTTTTACTTTTTTGAAGATAAGTGAGTGGCAATAGGTTCCCAATTTTCGATACAATCGAAATCAATTCTTTCTCCTTTGATTGTGCAGAATCTTGAGGAGGTGTTTCCTGTTTAGAGAGATCAGTATCGACAGCGACGGGTCTCTCACGATAAGGTTTATGTTTGTCCACACGTAGCAATGCATCTTGGAGTAAAAGCAGTTTTTTGTCATCGGCAATATTCTCATCATTAATGAATTTGCTTAGATTGTCTTCAAAATGTTTGATTGGTAAAAAGACAAGTTAAAATAGTTTCACTTTATAGGGTTTTGCCATTCTCAAGAGAAAACTGTTTACAAGTCCTACAATTATGGGCAGTAAAAGTGTGAAAAAGCTACCGCCCACTTGAGGTAGACATTATCTAATTGAATTTTTTCCCTTGTTGTTAAAATCCAAGACGCGTAGAGTCGAACGATGTTGCTTTGTCTGTTTTCTAACACCTTCTGGCAGTTGAACATTGCCCTCAGTTAAATTTAACCAAAGTTCAGATATTAGATTAAGGAAATCATTGTCAAAACCATGTTTGAGTATGACCTTCCTAAGCACGGCTTTAGGAGTGCTTAAAATAGAATATAAATGTCGATGTTCATGTAGTTTTGTCAATGCCATAATGTCAACTAATAGCCTTTTTTAATGTTCACAGGAAGATATACTGTAATTTCATAGTTGAAAATGTCAGTGACTACACGTAGATCCTCGGGTGTGCTCTGATTAAGATCCAGCAAAATGTAACCATAGTGCTTTCTAGTCACCTGAGTGTACGCTGACACCAGAAATTTTGGAGCGCCGGGGTATATCTGTTTATTGAGAGTTATTAGCGAGCTTTAATCACGAACAACTCGATAGATAATATAGATAGTGCAATTCAATGCAAGGATTTGCATATATTTGTTCTGATGAAACAGATTGTGTAGAACTAGGGTTATGGAAATCTGTTCATGATGGGAGCGAACGGTGAAGAGTTGTAGCATTTCCTGTGAGAACTGTTCAATGGATTCAGCCAAATCATCGATAATTAGCCACGAGTTCGATTCCTTACGATTGGCAACATCAAGTCCTCGTGGGTAAAGCATTTGTTTGATTGTGGCTGGTTCTTTAGCTTGGTTGTATGATACTATTAGAGTGCTATTGCGCAATAAGATTTTTTTCAGTAACTTCAAAAAAATTTTATCGCTCTTGTTAACTTTACCTTTTAAGAGTGTTGTTTTCCCTGACATTGAGGGCCCACACAGAAACGATCTGAACGGTATTTTAAATTGATACATGCCGTTGACAACAGTCGGACTACAACTAACTGTAAATCATACGTGTTCCATGAATAAGTAGTAATTTTCCCATTGATCTATCTATTCAAGAACAACCAAAAACAATATTTCATGGCAGCATTTATTTCGGCACTGCATGAAAACAAATATTTGTTCAACATGAACATTGATAACACTTTATGTTCAATATAAATAAAAACGCTTTTTGTCCATCAACAGCAATAACACTTATTGTCTTTAAAAAAAACACTTTTGTCCATCAACAGCACTTATTGTCTTTAAACACTTTTCTTTACAACAACATCAACACTTTTTTGTACCAAAAAAAAACACTTGAAAACAACACTTGAAAAAACAGAAAACACTTGAAAATTCTGAACTAGCACAGTTGAACATTACAGTGAATTTAAAGGTGGGGTCCCCCCCCGGGGGTCGCAGGGCCGAAGGCCAGCCGCGGGCCGGACCCCCCCCCCCAACCCCCGGGAGCTGCGGGCGGGACCCCCCCCCCCCGGGAACCGCGAGGGTGAAAAACACTACAATAGTTATCGTCACTGCTGCTACAGAGTAGTTGAGGTTGGATTAGTTAGTTGGGTCAGTGGTGGTGGTGTTGGTGATGGTGCTTAGTTAATTTATGAAAGGTGGGTGATGGTTAGTGCTTGGGTTAGTCAGATTAGGTTAATTTATCCAGACCAAGTTGATTGCGATAGTCTATGCATTCAACTCGGTCTGAAATACGGTAGTGGCCATGAGGCAGGACACTCACACCATTCTCGAGCACATAGACCTTGTCAGATATACATGACTTTGCATTCTTTTCTACTCTTACAGCATAATTTCTAGACTGCAAACATTGAATTGTGAGAACGTTTTCACTTGGCACTTTATCACTGTCTACACAGTGGCTGTACACACTCATGTGGATAGCATACTTTATTCAGTGAGTAGGCACCCCTTTACACGCCTTCTGGGCGCGCGTATTAAGTGTTTCAACGCAATAGACTCTAGGGCCCGGGATCTTCCCCCTGGATATCAAATCACTCCCCCTCTCTGATTTTAACATTAATATTTAGTCGGGGGCTTGATGTCTCGCCAACCCGGGGTAGAGTGATGGATACCAGTTGGTGAAATCCATCCGCGAGCTGATGTGTTCCCCCTTTTCTAAATCAAACAGTTCGTGGTAACGAACTGTGAGTAAGGAGCGACCCGGCTCATTGGTAACCGAAACTCTAAAAAACGGAATTTTGGTACCAATAGATACATCAAAAGAATCAAATTTTAATTTTGATTTCAAATATATAAGTTTCATCAAGTTTAGTCCTACCAATTAAAAGTTACGCGCCTGAGAAAATTTGGCTCATTTTCGAAAAAAGGGGCAAAGACCCCCGAAAATTAATTGAATTTTAAAGGAAATCCCACACTCATATTAAGCATGTCAGAGAACCCCACAGTAGAATTTTCAAGCACCTATTTTCAAAATTATGGAATTTTGCATTTTTTGCCAGAGAAAGATCACGGATGCGTGTTTATTTGTTTTTTTTTGTTTTTTTTTCCAGGGGTGATCGTATTGACCCAGTGGTCCTAGAATATTGTAGTAGGGCTCATTGGAACTGAAATTAAAATTTCTAGTGCCCTTTTTAAGTGACCAAAAAAAATGGAGGGCAACTAGGCCCCCTCCCACGCTCATTTTTTTCTCAAAGTCACCCAATTAAAATTTTGAGATAGCTATTTTGTCCAGCATAGTTGAAAATCTAATAAATATGTCTTTTACGATGACTTAATCCCCCACAGTTCCCAGGGGAAGGGCTGTAAGTTATGAACTTTGCCCACTGCTTACATATTGTATTGGTTATTGGGAAGTATACAGACGTTTTCAAGAAGAATTTTTTCTGGGGGGGGGGGGCGGGAGGCGGGGGTTACTCGGGAGAATCTTTCCGTGGAGGATGTTTCTTTGGGGCAAGGGACATTTCTATGAAGATTTCCAAGCATTATTTAAAAAACGATCAGAAATTAAATTTTAAAAAAACAGTTTTTTCAACTGAAAGTAAGAAGCAACATTAAAACTTAAAATGAACAGAAATTATTAAGTATCCAAGGGGGTTCTTCCAGAATTCAATACCATGCGCTGTACAATACTGTTTTTTTATATCTTTAAAAAGCGCGATATATTATATCAAAACGGTCTGTGTGATTAAGGGGGTTGTGAATTAAATTTTTTTTTAGATTTTAAAATCAAGAGCGTGGTATTGACTACGGGTAGAACCACCTAATATAATTAATAAAATATACGTAATAAAAAAAAACAATAAAAAAAACAAGTAATACGGCTCAATAGTAATCGAAACTTTTAAAAACGGAATGTTGATGACAAAAAATGTGTCAAAAGAGTGGGTTTATAATGCTGATTCTAAATATATGAATTTTATTAAGTTTAGTATTACTCATCAACGGCTACGAACCTGAGAAAATTTACCGGATTTTTGAAAGAGGGGGGAAATATCCACTAAAAGTGAAAAAGTTTTAATGAAAATCACACCGTCAGATTCAGCGTATCAGAAAACCCTATAACATAGGTTTCAAGCTCATATCTGCAAAAATCTGCAACTGTGTATTTTTTGCCAGAAGAAAAATATACGAATATAGAAGTTCGTTACGTAAGTTAATTTCTAAATTACGTAAGAACCAAATTTAGAGACAGCCATTTAGCAAAAAAAAAGTAAATTTTTTATGCAAATTTTGTTTACTTATTCAATGCCGGCGAGCCAAAATAAAAGCTGCATTAACTAAAAAACGATCAGAAATTAAATAAAAAAACAAGTTTTTCAACTGAAAGTAAGGAGCGACATTAAAACTTAAAACGAACAGAAATTATTCCATATATGAAAGGGGCTGTTCCCTTCTCAACGCCTCTCTCTTTACGCTAATGTTTGGCTCTGTCTCACAACTTTATTTTTGAAAACAATAAAAAACTTTAGAGTAAAAAAGCGAGGCGTTGAGGAGGGGACAGCCCCTTTCATATACGGAATAATTTCTGTTCGTTTTAAGTTTTATTGTCGCTCCTTACTTTCAGTTTAAAAAACTTGTTTTTTTTATTTAATCACCCAATAAATCTTCGGTCCCATTTATCTTTAGCAGCAGAGAATCTGTATCCCCATAGTAAACTTGAACCTCCCTCTCCTATAGCCAGTGCACTTTGCGCAATTGGAAAAGAACGAAAAAATGAGCCTTATGGAAGCGTCTAGTACTGAGCTGGCACCCACATTATTCTTTTTCAATACCACTTTTCGCTTTCACCTGTGTAGAAGAACAATGCCAGTCTCTATGCTCTTGAATGACGTAAAATTGGGGTTAGCACTAATTCGTGCACACACTAGAGTGTCAGTCACGACGTCACAACGATATCTCTTCCGAACCCTTTCATACATTTTGCAAAACGTTGAATTTAGGATGAGTTTTTACATTTCCTTCTCCACCTTTGAGTTTGCCCTAGAGCGTTTATCGACAAAAGTATCGATAAACATTTTCAAGTATGGTCTCTGATTGAACTGTAGGACCCTATGTATTTTAGTGATTTTGAAACCATTGTTCACCATCCAGTGCAAAAGCACATGGTGAACAACGATATTCTCCTTAGGGTCCAAATCAGCAATCAGTTTCTGTTTGGAGGGAGTCCAGTGCATCCCCATATCCTCAGCCAATGATCGATTTTAGGGGCTCAGAGAGTCCCTGCTCACGGGTCGATTGATACAGGGAAAGACAAAATCTTTGACGGAGTCGTGAAGTGCCGGCGGACTGTGACCGTCAATTTCAAAGAAGCATCCTACTGGCCCCTTGTCCTCAACGGTGGTAATGTCGGGGAACTCACAAGGATTTCCAAGCCATTGATAGGTTCCACACGGTAAAGAGTAGTGTAACATTACCAAGGGGAACAATGAGTTCTTGTCCAAGAGCACTGCATTTGACTTTGCACCGGTGCTTTGTCCGCTCGGATCGGTTGATAAGACGCGGTCCCCATGAAAAACATACCCTCTCCTCATTGAACACTCTACAAAAAGGTGTTGATCTACGTCGGTTATTGGGCCGATTTCCTCCCTACTAGTTTTTTGAATAACATCGATCACTAAATGGGGTGTTGAAAAAAAGTAACCTATATCTAACCCAAACTCTAAATAGATTTGGTCTGTGTTCTTACAGACTATATCCAACAGAGTTAGAACGTCACTGGCCAAGTACAGTCTACAATAATCCCACCCATTTTTACAATCCCCCTTAGACCACAACTTCTTGTCAAACTCATACTCCTCGGCTGTGCATTCACTGCTGGTCAGTGAATTGTAAAAAGCTTCAATTGGAGGTAGTTTCACCTCGCTTAAGCGAGCTCCAGAACAGCAATAATCGTATGCATATACACCTTAGCAGGTCAACAGATCATACATTTCACTGTCTGGAAAGTGCTGTTTAAGCAAGAGAAAAGCTATCAAAATTGTCGCTTTTCTGCACTTGAATCAATTGACTCACTGCCTTGGGAAAAAACGAAAATACTCTAAACACCTGATTTTATTCCAGAACTCATGTCCATTATCCACGACCCGCTATTTCAACCCAAGAGGCAACAACCTCTCGGCTAAGTTGGAGCTAATGTTTTAGGTAATTGAACTGTTTACCCATGGACTATCTACTCCCCCTCCCTCCCTGTGCATACGTGCCAGTGCCGGTAAAATAAATTTTAAGTCATAATTTGAGTTGTGAATAAAAACAGGGATAAAAAAACTGCTGGCTAACATTTAAGTTACACGATTGATGCGCAACCCCTCTAAAATTACTACCCCCCCCCCAGGATATTTCCTGCCACAAGTGATTATGATCTCTGACTTTCCCCCTCCCCCCTCTTTTCCCTGTTGTCCCCTTATCCTCCTCTACAAACTCCCCCTTACAAACCCAACATATTTTTTTATCTTTAATCGCGAGACGATCCTTTGCAGACAACACCATTGGGTAATGGGTATTTCTCAATCAAGAAATAGCACCATTAGCCGTGCCAATTCGTTTAGTCAGTGCCTTGTCCATGCACTCGCCCTTATCTAATGTTTCTACTATTTCTAACAACCACTTGGTGTTAGAACTATCTCTTTGTGCATGAGCGTAGGACACTGCAATAGCCTGATGTTCTTTGACTCGGTTTTGAAATTGGGGATCGTTCACCTCCACCAGCTTAGCTTCACAGTCTAAAGATATTTTGTTGCACTGGAGGAGGGTATTCTGGAAATTTTTAAAACGTAAAATGGCCCTATCCCCTGAAACTGTTTCCATTGTCAGGTAGCCATGTTGGTTACAATGCCTCATATGATTCCATAGTTTTATATCACTACGGAATTGTGACAAACATGTTGGACAGTAGAAACGTACCCCTAGATCCCTACCACCCCCCAGAACTCTACTAATGTCTGTGATAGGGTTAAAATGGCCAAGTGCATTCGGTTCACTAGGTGGTGTGTATAATAACCAAACCCAGTGTCTGACCAAATCAATTGACGGGCCCCTTACAGGGAAAACCACCCCCTTCTTTTTAAATGAACCCCATCTTCAAATTCAGTTTCATACTAAACCACAGTAACACTGATATTCAAATGGGCTTTAATTTTTTCAAAAATATCAATAGATCGAAGCGTCACTGGCTATTTCCCCTCTAAGCACGAGAAATCTAAAATAGGGAAATCAGACCCTTCCTTCCCTTGTACAGCCCAGTGATCTAAATTCTTCTTGGTAGCGTCAAGTGTTGGAGGCTTGAATGCAGAAATGAGAAAAGCATACCTGAAACACTTTTGTTCTGTTTCAAAACAGATCTTCTGGACACCTTGACATCCCATTACATCTGGATTATATTTTAAAGCGGTATCCCTCTCACCCCCACCAGTCCTCCCTCTTAGAATAAAATCTTTCTGAATTATACATATATTAACACTTAAATTTTCAATAAAAAGAACTAGAGATCCACTACCGTTTTCGTTAAAGTTCTCAAGATGCGTTATAATTTGACCTACCCAATCCATGAAAGCACCCTCAAAATTTTTTCAATTCGAATAAACCAAACGCATCTCAGAATGTACATAATGGTAATAAACTTCACTTTTCCCTCATTTAAATAGAATACCTTTAAAACAATAGAGATCCTAGTTGATTCCCTCCCTCAAACTTGAATTTGGTTATCCAGTAGCGCACAAAATTTATTTACCAAGACATGCAAAATTTTTAAAGGATCAAACACAAATTTTCCCTCCATTAGAGAATTAAAAGGATCCCCAAAAGTCGCAGTGTAAACAACTATTGCATTTAAATTGTGTTGAACAATTGAAAATTGGGAAAAGTTGTATCCACCTCCCCCGCTCGGATATCAACCCCTCCCCCAAGTTGTTCAACAATATTTGGGCTATGCTCCACTTCAGTTGTTTGAAGTGGAAGTAGGTAATCAGTGGGGGATAGAGGAGGGTTCCCTGTAAAATTCTCATAAATTTGTAAAGTGTTTGGGCTTAGCACTGGCAAGTCCGCCTCTGAACTAGGAACATTGCCTTGCTCAACTGTGCTAGGTTCTACATTGAAATAATTACTTAGAAAAGCGTCAACATTAAAAAGAATTTCACCAGAGTTAACAATACCATGCCAGTCATTATCGTTGATAGCTGATGTTTCATTGTCCTGAATGTCATGAAACTCCATTGTCCCTTCAATGAGTTCTTCCTCTTCTTCACTCGATGAAGAGGGTGAATATGGGACCAATGCACCAACCTATAAATGAAAAATAGCTTATTTTCAAAGTGTTCAAATCACCTCTACTGTTTTTAAACTTTGGATTATTATTGTTTAAAATCAGCGCTTAGTAGTAGCATTTGGTTAAATCAACTGAAAGCAGTCAATTTCCAACTTAATAAAAGATATTTACAATCTAAAACACCGCTTTACATAGAAGGCGGCAATTTGATTTTATTCAAAAAATAGTTTATTTTCAAAGTTTTCAAATCAACCATGCTGTTTTTTTTTCGCGGCGCTTTTCGTGCACGCGGCGCATCCCACAGCGCATCCCGCGGCGCTTCTTGGGCCCGCGGCGCTTCCCGCGGCGCATCCCGCGGCGCTTCTCTGGCCCCCCACCACATGGCTCCCAGCCCCCTTTACATAATGCCCGTCAAAAGTTGAAATAATCGCTATTTCTCTCTAATTCCATACTGGTTCGGTGAACTCATCACTAGCCCACAATTATTGTAACCTATCGCGCGCGAGTGTTCTGCATTCCAAGACTGAACTTCAACAGGCAGGAAAATGCAACAATTAAATACCGGGAACCGTTAACTTGGTTTCCCCTCGCTAGAATCTTGGCAAGATTGAAAGCTATTTTAAAATATCCTTGCGCAAATTAGAACGCTGATATGTGACAGATGGATAAAATGGAATAATCTCTTTCTTAAAACTATGTGATATTCAATTGTGAAAAATAACATTCACAGAGTTTCAAAGGTACCTAAAAATATTCGCTTATGAGATAGTGAAGAGATAGGGGGAATGCATAGAAAATAGCAAAGATTAGAAAAAAAGAGCGGTTTGACAAGCAAAAAAAAAAATTACATTTAGATATCTCTGAGGGAGGGCAGAAAAAATAAGGGTTGGGGGGGGATTATAGTGAAAATAACATTTTAATGTCTTCGACAAGCTTGTATTAGGTTGAAAAATCGGTTTGTTTTGATATTTCTTGGTCCTGAATAATAGAAAACAGTGAAAAGACAAAAGTAAAGAGTAAAAGGCTCTCTAACAGCTAAAAAATAGCTTATTTGTTTGAAAAAAAATACTCACGTCTTCAAATTGATCAACCACTTGACAGGAAGCTGGAGGCTTGACCATTACATGATAGGGAGCCATTGGTTGGTCTACAACTTGCCTGAAGGAGCCAACCCTTCTATCTTGCATGGAAGGCTCAGGACTTGACGGAAACAGCTGAGGAGAGTGCACTGGCACTTGATGGGGAGCTGATAGCTCAGATATTGCGTGAGAAGGAGCCAATGTTTGGCCTACGGCTTGTCTTGAAGGCCCAGGCATTGTATCTTGTCCTGAAAGCCCTGCTGTATGACTGGGGTTCAAATGGATCATATCATGTCCATCACTATCTTTCGCAATCGGGCTAGTGATACACCGGGCTCGTGCAGCCGAGGCTGCAACTTGACGGGGCGACATTGAGGCTCGATTAAGAGGGGCTTGCATAGATGCGGTATCGATGTCGATGGCTTGTATAGCGGGGTTCTCCACCCTTTTGGCCCATTGTCTTTTCGGTTTTTGACCAGACTGTATTGGGGCTGGAACTGATCGGGCTGCCTCACCCTCTCTTGCTCTCTTTACAGCTGGAGGAGGCGTGCATTCTTCACTATATGCGTTACCCCTAGTTCTCTTTACAGCTGGAGGGGCCGAAATACATTCTTCATAATTTGCCTGAAAAAGAAGAGAAAAAATTAGTATCAAAATAATTTCCCCCTTTATTTTAAAGAAGGAAATTAGTACCCCCTTCAACAGAATTTATTGTCAGACATAATTTGTCTAGAAAAGCATTTATCTCAAAGAAGCCCCCTCCTCCACCCTTTTTCAACAAAGCAAAAAGTAAAAATGTCGTGAGAAATAAATTAGACTTAGAAACCAAACGATTTTATTAGACAACTTGTAAAAACATTAAATGTTCCAGTCTATAGGCCTTAAATTAGATAAAAAAAAAGATCCTTAACCCAGCGGCCTATAGGCCTAAATTTTGCAAACATAGGTTAAAATGCTATTCAATTTACACATAATATAAGCTTCATGCAACTCCCAAAGACTTTTCTTTCTAGCCTTGCATATCAGCATTGCACAGTTTGTTTTCATTTTACAATGATGGCGATAGAATTGAGGCATTGCCCTCTCCCTCTTCCCTTTTACATAATTTACTTACAACGAAGCTGTTAGAAGTGAGGCATTGCCCCCTCTCCCCCCTTTTACATAATGTCCTAAATATATTGTTAGACCTTAATTTGAAAATAATCCGTTTCACTTCTCCAAAATAGAGCGTCACGTCTGCGCTTAATTATTGCAAATGCATCATAGTGTTTTAATTTTGACGGAAGAACAGTTCCTTTGACGTTCGTAAACAAAACCGGAAAAGGGTGATAGCTAATTTTAACCTCGCAGAGAGCATTGTGTCAAAACAGAGCGGCATTTTCTTTAAAAATTGACAGAAGTCAGTAGACACTTTAAATCACATTAATTTAACGAAAAGAAAATTATTTCTATTTGCGAGAATTTTGATTGTAAAACAATGGGGGAGGGGGTTAGGTTTTGAGGGTCAAAATAATATATTTTATGTTTTCTATCGAGTATAAAGATTGTATAGTGATGTTTGTATTGTATCGGGGGGGGGGGGGGATTTACGTGAATATACTGGAGGGTGACCAAGGAAAATAATTTTATTTGAAAATAAAAAATGAAAATGTACTTACATGGTAAATTGAAGTTGCCAAGGCTTCTAATTCATCAATATTATCCATTCTAGTTGTTTGCACTGTGTCAAAATACTTTCTGATAATTTAATCACATTGCATGTCCGTTATATACGAAATCTCAAGGGTGAATTGTTATGTAAGCAAGCCCGCTGATTGGCTGAGAAGGAAACACGGGATCTAACTGTTTCCGGGAAACTCATAACATTTACCTCGAGCGTGCCTAAAACAACAACAACAACACCTACTTTTTTCCATTTCTGGACACCATGACGTTTGCCTCGAGCATGTACATATCCAAAGCAACAATAAATGCTATTTTCTCTTTCTGGATCATGATATTTGCTGAGACCATGCACTTACAACAACAAATAAATCGACCTTGACATTCGCTGAGAGCGTGCACTTGCCCAAAACAACAACACCCTTAGAAATTTAGGTCATTGACCCCATTAACCACGTGTTCTCCCTAGGGACTCTATGCCCAAATTTGGTGTTAAAAAAAGTTGTAGGTGGCAGCAGGGGTGCGTGACACGACTGGTACCCCCCTTTCTACTCCTCCAATCTTTTTGGTCACTTAAAAAGGGCACTAGAATCTTTAATTTTCGTTTGAATGAACATCTCCCAATCTTCTAGGACCATTGGTTCGGTATGGACACACCCTGGAAAAAAATAGAATAATAAACAAGCGTCCGTCATCTTTTTTTTAGCAAAAAATACAAAATCCTTCATTTTTGTATATAGTAGCTTAAAACCTTTACAGTAGAGTTCTGCGATATGCTGAATCTGATGGCAGAATTCTCATTAAGATCCCTTAGCCCTTGACTATCAACAGTCAGATAAATTTTATCAGGATCGTGGCTACCAAAACTCTAAAACAAAACGGAATTTTGATACCAATAGATATATTAAAAGAATTGGCTTATTATGCTGATTCCAAATATATAACTTTTATTAAGTTTAGTCTTACCCATCAAAAGCTACGAGTCTGAGAAAATTTGTCTGATTTTCGGGAAAAAGGGGTAAGACCCCCTAGAAGTCATTGAATTTTAATGAAAATCACACCATCAGATTTGGTGTGTCAAAGAACACTACTCTAGAGGTTTCAAGCTCCTATCTGCAAAAATAGGAATTTTATAATTTTTGCCAGAAGAAAGATCAAGGATGTGTGTTTATTTGTTGTTGTTTTTCAGGGGTGATTGTATCGACCCAGTGCACCTAGAACGTCGGGAGAGGGCTCACTCTAACGGAAATTAAAAGTTCTAGTGCCCTTTTTAAGTGACCAAAATAATTGGAGGGCTAATAGGCCCCCTCCCACGCTCATTTTTTCCCCAAGAACACCGGATCAAAATTTTGAGATATTCATTTTGTTCAGCATAGTTGAAATATCTAATAACTGTGTCTTTGAGGACGACTTAATCCCCCACTGTCCCCGGGGGAAGACCTGCAAGTTATGAACTTTGCCTATTGTTTACATATAGTACTGGTTATTGGTAAGTATACAGACGTTTTCAGGGGGGATTTTTTCTCGTGCGAGGGATTGGATTATGTGAGAGGATGTTTCCATGGAAGAATTTTTCATTAAGGAAGAGAATTTCCATGAAGGGCGTGCTGGATTTACCAGCATTATTTATAAAAAAAAATAAGAAATTAAATAAGAAAATTAGTTTTTTCAACTGAAAGTAAGGAATAACATTAAAACTTAAAACGAACAGAAATTATTTCGAATATGAGGGGGTTCGTTCCCTCTTCGATACCTCGCTCTTTACGCTAAAGTGTTTTTAGTAATTTCAAAAGAGCTATTTATTCTAATTAAACGCCCTTTGTGATTCATTTCATCACACTTAAAGAATTGGAACAAAATTCGAACTTTAGCGTAAAGAGCGAGGTATTGACGAGGGGACGAACCCCCTCGTATTACGTATATGAGGGAGTTCGCCCCCTCGTCAATACCTCGCTCTTTACACCGAGGTTTGAATTTTGTTGAATAATGGCCGATATTAGCAATAATTTGTTTGTGCTATTTTCCGGCCGATCTTAGCATTTAATTTTACCCTAAGCAGCTTCATAACTATGATTTTTATGTGATAATAAACCAAAGATATTGTATGTCTTCGGCTTGTGGTTGTTATTGGAAAAAAAACAAGTTTTTTTCCCATTGAAAGTAAGGAATAACATTAAAACTTAAAACCAATATAAATAATTACGTATATCTTTTAAAGATCTTTTCTTTCATTCATTTCAGTCATATGAGAGTTGCTCAACTTGTTACTCTCTTTTTCACAAAAATACTTTCGACCTCTTTGGCCGTTTTGTTACTATGCCTTACAAAATTAGTTCCGCAAATATCGCTAATTTAAGTTACGTGGGAGAATCGATCCGTGGAAAAATTTCTCGTGGGGGAAGGGAATTGTCCGTGGAGGGGGAGCTGGATTTCCTGACATTATTTAAAAAACCATCAGGAATGAAATAAAAAACATGTTTTTTTTCAACTGAAAGTAAGAAGCGTCATTACGCTCTTACGCTAGAGTTTCTTTTTTAACTTTTAAAAGAGGTAATTATTCTAATTAAACAGCCTTTTTAATTCAGGAGTCTTTTTTATTCAGGAGTTCTTAAACAACTGGAACGAAATCAAACTTAGGTTATTATTAGGTTATTATTAGTTAAAAAAAAAATAAAATGCGTTTTAATTATTCCTGTACGGTGAGCCAAATTCAAAACCTGCGTTAATTCAGAAAGGTTCAGAAATTACATTAAAAAAACAAGTTTTTTTAACTGAAAGTAAGAAGCGACATTAAAACTTAAAACGAACAGAAATTGTTCCGTATATGAAAGGGGCTGTCCCCTCCTCAACGCCCCGCTTTTTACGCTAAAGTTTTTAATTGCTTTATAAGGTAGAGTTGTGAGAAAGAGTCAAACTTCAGCGTAAAGAGCGGGGCGTTAAGGAGGGAACAGTGCCTTTCATGTACGGAATAATTTCTGTCCATTTTAAGTTTTAAAGTCGCTCCTTACTTTCAGTAAAAAAACTTGTTTTTTTTTATTTAATTTAAAATCAGAGGCAACGCTATAGCGTTGTCTATAGCAAAGGCCATAAGGCTCCAATGTTTTATTTTTTTCTCAGAGGCACTTCATATGGAAGGGGTCGTCGTATAAACTTCAGAGCCGGATCATTTGGAGATTGGAGATTGAAAGTTCTAGTTCACTTTTTAAGAATCAAAAGAGATCGGAGGGCAACTAGCCCCCCCACGCCCTATTTTCCCCAAATATATCGGATAAAAATTTGGAGATAGCCTTTTTGTTAAAAATAGTTCAAAGATCATATAATTAAAACTCTGGGGTCAACACAAACCCCCAGGGCCAGGCGTTGTAAGTTATGCCCTGCGGTCATATATTCTTCTTATAGAGCTGATGCTCGTATAAACTTAAGAGAGAGCTCATTTGATGGGAAATTCAAAGTTCTAGTTCACTTTTAAAGAGTCAAAAGAGATCGGAGGGCAACTAGCCCCCCCTATTCCCTTTTCCCCAAACCATCCCATAAAAATTTATGATGGCTATTTGTTGAAAATAGTTTAAAAATCAGATAATAAAGACTTCGGGTCGACACAACCCCCCAGAGCCCGGGAGGGGGGAAGTGTTTTAAGTTATGCCCCGGAGGCACATAAGGTTTTTATGTAAGGGAGGTCATATAAACTTCAGAGATGACTCATTTGATTAGACATTGAAAGTTCTAGTTAACTTCTTATATGTCAAAAGGGATCGGATGGCATCTATCCCCCCGCCCACACACACACACACACCCGCTTTTTCCCCTAATGCATATGATAAAAATTGTGAGATTGCTGGTTTGTTTGAAATAGTCCAACGACCAGATAATAAAAACTTCGGGGATCACATAACCCCCTCTAGAGCCCGGGGAAGGGTTGTAACTTATGCCCTGGGGGTATATAATGTTTTTATGGAAGCAGTGGTCGTATAAACTTCGGAAGGGACTCAAATGATTAGAAATTGAAAGTTCTAATTCCCTTTTTAAGAGTCAAAAGGTATCCGATGGTAACTAGCCTCCCCCCCCCCCCGCCAACCTTCTTTTCCCCAAATTTTACCTCTTCAAACCTCAAACCAAACGGACATGTTTCCGATCGAATTTTTTCATATAGCCGTTTTGTTCAAAATAGACCAAATATCACATAACAAAGACTTCGGGGATAACACAACCAACTAGAACCTGGGGGCAAGTGTCATAAATTATGCGCCGGGGGCATATAAGGTTTTTATGGAAGGCATGGTAGTACAAACTTCGGAGGTGGCTCATTCGATTGGAAATTGGAAGTTATAGTGTCCTTTTTAGGAGTCAAAAGTGATCAAAGGGTAAATAGCCCCCACGTCCGTTTTTTGCCAAAATGTATCCGATAAATATTTTAATCTTTGTTCAAGGATCAGATAACAAATACTCCGGGGTGGACAAGAGCTCAGGGGCATGCGTTGTAATAATGCCCTGGGGGCAAATATGGTTTTTATGGAAGAATATCTGCTATAAACTTCAGAAGTTGTACATTTGATTGGAAATTGAAAGTTATCATTCACTTTTTAAAAGTCAAAAGAGATCGAAGGTCAACTAGCCCCCCACCCTCAATTCCAATAGAAATTGTGAGATAGCCATCTTATTGAAAATAGTTCAAACATCATGTAACAGAACCTCCAGAGTCGAAACAACGCCCCAGAGCCCAGTGGGAGGTGTTTTAAGTTATGCCCCAAGAGCATTTAAGGTTTTTATGTAAGGGGTGATCGTATAAAATTAAGAGGTAGCTCATTTGATTGGAAATTGAAAGTTCCAGTTACTTTTTTAAGAGTAAAAGGTGATCGTAGGGCATCTCCCCCCCCCCTCTCCCCTTACACCCTCTTTTCCTTAAATGCATCCGATGGATTTGAGGTAGCCATTTCCCTTGAAATAGTCCAAGGGTGAAATAACAAAAACTTCGGGGTCAACATACCCCCCCCCCAGAGTGTAGGGGAACTACGGGTTGTAACTTGGGCCCTGGGGGTATATAAGGTTTTATGGAATAGGTGGTCGTATAAACTTCAGAGGGGGATCATTTGATGGTAAATGGGAATTTCTAGTGCCCTTTTCAAGAGTCAAAACTGATGGGAGGGCAACTAGCCCCCTCCTCCCTCCCCAAGGGCCCATTTCACGGAACGTATCAAATCATAATTTTGAAATAGCCATTTTGTTCAAAATGTTTTATAGATGAAATAACAAAAACTCCGGGTTTGACACAACCCCCCGAGCCAGTAGGCAAGTGTTGTAAGTTATGCACCGGGGGCATATAAGGTTTTTATGTAAGAGGTGGTCGTATAAACTTCAGAGGTAGCTCACTTGATTGGAAATTGAAAGTTCTAGTTACCTTTTTAAAAGTCAAAAGTTGACGAAGGGCATCAACCCCCCCCCCTTCACACACACCCTCTTTTCACCAAACGCAGTCAATCAAAATTTTTAGATAGTCATTTTTTTAAAATAGTCTAACAATAAGATAACAAAACTTTGGTGTCAACATACCCCCTCCCTCCCCCAGAGCCCAGGGGAGGGTTTGTAAATTATGCTCGGAGGCAGATAAGGTTTTTATGGAAGAGGCAAACTTCGGAGGAGACTGAAATGTCTAAAAATTTAAAGTTCTAGTTTCCTTTTTGAGAGTCCAAAGTAATATGATGGCAGCTAGCCCCCCCCCCCACCAACCTTCTTTTCCCAAAATGCTTCCGATCAATTTTTGAGATTTTCATTTTTTCCAAAATAGATCAAAGATCATATAATAAAAGTCCGGGGTTCACATAGCCCCTCAAAACCCGGGGACAAGTGTTGTAAATTATGCTCTGGGGGCATATAAGGTTTTTATGGAAGGAATGATCATATAACTTTGTTGGGGGCTCATTCTATTGGAAATTGAACATTCTAGTTCCCTTTTTAAGAGTCAAAAATCTTTTCTCTGCTTGCATGTCTGATTCTATTTGTTTGCATGTCTGGGTTGATGTTTGCAAGTCCAAGTATTTGTCTTTAGTGGTTTGTATATCTAAACTGTGTTTCTGTCTCTTGTTGCAGGTCTGATCCTATTTGTTTTAATCTCTGCGTTTATGATTGCAAGTCACAGTATTTGTCTTTGTTGGTTTGTATATCTAAAGTGCCTGTCTTTCTCTGTTTTCATGTCTGATTCTATTTGTTTACATGTCTTGATTGTTGTTTTCTAGTCCAAGTATATGTCTTTGTTGGTTTGTATATCTAAAGTGCCTGTCTTTCTCTGTTTGTGTGTCTGATTCTATTTGTTTGCATGTCTGGGTTGGTATTTGCAAGTCCAAGTATTTGTCTTTGTTGGTCTGATTATATTTTTTTGCATGTCTGTCTTGGTGTTTCCAAGTCCAAGTATTTGTCTTTGTTGTTTTGTATATCTAAAGTGCCTGTCTTTCTCTTTTTGCATTTCTGATTCTATTTATTTGCATGTCTAGGTTGGTGTTTTTCAAGTCAAAGTATTTGTCTTTGTTGGTTTATATATCTAAAGTCCCGGTCTTTCTCTGTTTGCTTTGTTTGCATGTCTGGGTTGATGTTTGCAAGTCCAAGTATTTTTCTTTGTTGCTTTGTATATCTAAAGTGCCTTTCTTTCTCTGATTGTATATCTGATTCTACTTTTTTGCGTGTCTGGGTTGGTGTTTGTAAGTCAAGGTAGCTGTCGTTGTGCTTTTTATATCTAAAGTTCCTGTCTTTCTCTGTGTGTTTGTCTGACTATATTTGTTTGCATGCTTGGGCTGGTGTTTGCGAGTCAATCTATCTGTCTTTATTGCGTTGTATATCTAAAGTAGCTGTCTTTCTCTGTTTGCATCTCCGATTCTATTTGTTTGCATGTCTGGAGTGGGGTTTGCAAGTCCAAGTCTTTGTCTTTGTTGGTTTGTATATATAAAGTGCCTGTCTCTCTCTGTTTGCACGTCTGACTCTATTTGTTTGCATGTCTGGTTTGGTGTTTGCAAGTCCTAGAATTTGTCTTTGTTGGTTTGTATATCTAAAGTGCCTGTCATTCTCTGTTTGGGTGTCTGATTCTATTTGTTTGCATTTCTGTGTTGATGTTTACAAGTCCAAGTATTTGTCTTTGTTGGTTTGTATATCTAAAGTGAATGTCTTTCCCTGTTTGCTTGTCTGATTCTATTTGTTTGCATGTCTGGGTTGATGTTTGAAAGTCCAAGTATTTGTCTTTGTCGGTTTGTATATCTAAAGTGACTGTCTTTCTCTGTTTGCATGTCTTATTCGATTTGTTTACATGTCTGGGTTGTTGTTTGCAAGTCCATGTATTTGTCTTTGTTGGTTTGTATATCTAAAGTGCCTGTCTTGCTCTGTTTGCATGTCTGATTCTATTTGTTTGCATGTCTGGGTTGGTGTTTACAAGTCCAAGTATTTGTCTTTTGTTGTTTCTTATATATAAATTGCCTGTCTTTCTCTGTTTGCATGTCTGATTCTATTTGTTTGCATGTTTGGGTTGGTTTTTGCAAGTCCAATTATTTGTCTTTGGTGGTATGTATATCTAAAGTGCCTATCTTTCTTTATTTGCATATTTGATTCTATTTGTTCATATGCCATGGTGGATGTTTGTAAATTCTAGTATCTGTCTTTTTTGGTTTATATATATAAATGAATTATCTTTCCCTGTTTGAACGTGGGGTTCTACGTGTTTTAAAGTCAGGGTTGAAGTTATCTTTTCCAAGTCTGCGTCGTTGTTGGTTGTATGTATAAAGTGCCTGTCTTTCTCTGTTTGCATGTCTGATTCTATTTGTTTGAATGTCTGGGTTGGTGTTTGCAAGTCCAAGTATTTGTCTTTGTTGGTTTCTATATCTAAAGTGCCTATCTTTCTCTGTTTTGCATGTCTGATTCTAGGTTGGTGTTTGCAAGTCCAAGTATTTGTCTTTATTGGTTTATATATCTAAAGTACCTGTCTTTCTCTTTTTGTGTGTATGATTCTATTTGTTTGCATGTCTGGGTTGGTGTTTGCACGTCCAAGTATTTGTCTTTGTTGGTTTGTAGATCTTAAGTGCCTGTCTTTTTCTGTTTGCATTTCTGATTCTATTTGTTTGCATGTCTGGGATTAGTGTTTGCAAGTCCAAGTATTTGTCTTTGTTGGGTTGTGTAACTAAAATGCCTGTCTTTCTCTGTTTGCGTGTGTGATTCTATTTGTTTGCGTGTCTGGGTTGGTGTTTACAAGTCCAAGTATTATTCTATGATGGTTTGTATATCTATAGTGCCAATCTTTCTCTGTTTGCATGTCTGGTTCTATTTGTTTGCATGTCTGGGTTGGTGTTGTGCAAGTCCAAGTATTTGTCGTTGTTGGTTTGTATATCTAAAGTGCCTGTCTTTCCCTGTTTGCATGTCTGATTCTATTTGTTTGCATGTCAGGGTTGGTGTTTGCAAGTCCAAGAATTTGTCTTTGTTGGTTTGTATATCTTAAGGGCCCATCTTTCTCTGTTTGTGTGTCTGATTCTATTTGTTTGCATGTCTGGGTTGATGTTTGCAAGTCCAAGTATTTGTTGTTGTTGGTTTCTATATCTAAAGTGACTGTCTTTCTCTGTTTGCATGTCTGATTCTATTTTTTTGCATGTCTGGGTTAGTGTTTGCAAGCCAAAGTATTTGTCTTTGTTGGTTTGTATATCGAAAGTGCCTGTCTTTCTCTGTTTGTTTGTCTGATTCAATTTGTTTGCATGTTTGGGTTGGTGTTTGCAAGTCCAAGTATTTGTCTTTGTTGGTCTGATTATATTTGTTTGCATGCCTGGCTTGTTGTATGCAAGTCCAACTATTTGTCTTAGTTGGTTTGAATATCTAAAGTGTCTGTTTTTATCTGTCAGCTATTCTGATTCAATTTATTTGAATGTGTGGGTTGGTGTTTTTCAAGTCAAATTATTTGGCTGTTTAAGTTTATAAATCTAAATTGCCTTTCTTTGTCTGTTTGAATGTGTGATTCTATTTGTTTGCATGTCTGGGTTGGTGTTTGCAAGTCAAAGTATTTGTCTTTGTTGGTTTGTATATCTAAAGTGCATGTCTTTCTCTGTTTGTGTGTCTGATTCTATTTGTTTGCATGTCTGGGTTGGTGTTTGCGAGTCCATGTATTTGTCGTTGTTGGGTTGTATATCTAAACTGCCTGTGTTTCTCTGTTTGCATGTCTGATTCTATTTATTTGCATGTCTAGGTTGGTGTTTGCAAGTCCAAGTATTTGTATTTGTTGGTTTTTCTGTCTAAAGTGAATATGTGTCTCTATGTTCATGTCTTATCAGATGCGTGCGTATTTCATGGATGATTTTTTATAGTCCAAAAATTTTTTTCGATTTCTTTGTATATCTAAAGTGCCTGTCAGTCTTTTTTCTATTGTCTAATCTTATTCTTGTTCTTGTATGTGGTAGTGTGTGAAAGTCAAAGTATTTTTCGATGTTCGTTTAAATATCTAAAGTGACTATCTTTCTCTGTTTGCATGTCTGATTCTATTTGTTTGCATGTCTGGGTTGGTGTTTGCAAGTCCAAGTATTTGTCTTTGTTGGTTTGTATATCTAAAGTGCCTGTCTTTCTCTGTTTGCATGTCTGATTCTATTTGTTTGCATGTCTGGGTTGGTGTTTACAGGTCCAAGTATTTGTCTTTTGTTGGTTCGTATATATAAAGTGCCTGTCTTTCTCTGTTTGCATGTCTGATTCTATTTGTTTGCATGTTTGGGTTGGTTTTTGCAAGTCCAAGTATTTGTCTTTGTTGGTTTGTATATCTAAAGTGCCTATTATTCTCTGTTTGCATATTTGATTCTATTTGTTTACATGTCATGGGTGATGTTTGCAAATCCAAGTATATTTTTTTTTTGGTTTATATATCTACAGGGATTATCTTTTCCTGTTTTAATGTGTAATTCTTCTTGTGTGCAAGCTAGGTTTTAATTTTGCTTTCACCATGATGTAACGTTGGTGTATTGAGTAAAAACATAGAATGTCATTCTCCTTATGAATTACTGATTCTATTTGTTTTCATGACGTTGTTTTTTTTATAAATTAAGATTATTTGTCTTTTTTTGTTTCTATATCTAAATTGCGTATCTTTCTCTGTTTTGCATGTCTGATTCTAGGTTGGTGTTTGCAAGTCCAAGTATTTGTCTTTGTTGGTTTATATATCTAAAGTACCTGTCTTTCTCTTTTTGTTTGTATGATTCTATTTGTTTGCTTGTCTGGGTTGGTGTTTGCAAGTCCAAGTATTTTTCGTTTTTGGTTTGTACATCTAAAGTGCCTGTCCTTTTCTGTTTGCATGTCTGATTCTATTTGTTTGCTGTCTGGGTTTGTGTTTGCAACTCCAAGTATTTGTGTTTGATTGGTTGTATATCTAAAGTGCCTGTCTTTCTCTGTTTGCATGTCTGATTCTATTTGTTTACATGTCTGGGTTGGTTTTTACAAGTCCAAGTATTTGTCTTTGTTGGTTTGTATATCTAGAGTGCCTATCTTTCTCTGTTTAAATGTCTGATTCTATTTGTTTGCATGACAGGGATGATGTTTGCATGTCCAAAAATTTGTCTTTGTTGCTTTGTATATATACTTTGACTATCTTTCTCTGTTTGCATGTCTGATTCTAATCGATGGCATGCCTTGTGTTGATATTGACATTACTATTGCTTTCCGTTGTTGGTTTTTGTATCTAAAGTGCCTGCACTTAGCTGGTTGATTTTCTGATTCTATGTGCTTGATTGTCTGTTTTGGCTTTTGAAAGTCCAAGTATCTGTCTTTGTTTGTTTGTATATCTGAAGTAACTATCTTTCTCTGTTTGTGTGTCTGATTATATGTTTTTACATGTCTGGGTTGGTGTTTGCAAGTCCAAGTTTTTATCGTTGGTTGTTTGTATATCTAAAGCGCCTGTCTTTCTCTGTTTGTGTGTCTCATTCGGTTTGTTTGCACTCTTGGTTTGGTGTTTAAAAGTCAAAGTATTTGTGTTGGTTTGTTTATGTATTTAAAGTTCCTTTCTTTCTCTGTTTGCAGATCTGATTCTATTATTTGCATGTCTAGGTTAGTGTTTGCAAGTCCAAGTTTTTGTCATTGTTGTTTTATATATCTAAAGTGCCCGTCATTCTCTGTTTGCATGACTGATTCAATTTGTTTTCATGTCTGGGTTGTTGTTTGCAAGTCAAAGAATTTATCTCTGTTGGTTTGTATATCTAAAGTGCCTGTCTTTATCTGTTTGCATGTCTGATTCTATTTGTTTGCATGTCTGGGTTGGTGTTTGCAAGTCCAAGTATTTGTCCTTGTTGGTTTGTATATCTAAATTGCCTGTCTTTCTCTGTTTGTATGTCCGATGCTTTTTATGTGCATGTCTTGGTGGGTGTTTGTAAGTCAAAGAACTCGTATTTGTTTTGTTTCCTATATAAAGTGCATGTAATTCTCTGTTTGCATTTCTTATTATATTTATTTACATGTCTGGGTTGTTGTTTGCAATTCCAATTCTAGATTAAATTAGGCTAGATTAGGTTAGGTTAAGTTAGCCTAAAAACGCGCGCGTACGTTTTGGTACAACTGCACGCATGCATAGTGAGAGAGAAATACAAAGTCGACCTGCAAGGATTTTCTGGCGAGTATGGTTAGGTTAGGTTAGGCTAGATTAAGTTAGGTTAGGCTAGATTAGGTTAGGTTAGGCTAGATTAGGTTAAGTTAGGTTAGGTTAGCCTACGTACGCGCGCGTACGTAACCTAACTTAACTAGCTAACCTAACTTAACCTAATCTAACCTAACCTAATCTAGCCTAACCTAACTTAATCTAGCCTAATCTAACCTAACCATACTCGCCAGAAAATCCCAGCAGGTCGACTTTGTATTTCTCTCTCACTATGCATGCTTGCAGTTGTAGCAAAACGTACGCGTGCGTATGTAGGCTAACCTAACTAAACCTAACCTAATCTAACCCAACTTAATCTAGCCTTGGACTTGCAAACACCAACTCAGACATGCAAACAAATAGAATCAGACATGCAAACAGAGAAAGACAGGCAATTTAGATAGACAAAACAACAAACAATAATTCTCGAATTTGCAAACACAGACCATGCCATGCCAGCCATTGGAAAAAGACTTGCCTGCAGAGAAAGATAGGATCTTAAGATATCCAAAGAGACAACGACTAATACTTGGAATTGCGAACATCAACCAAGACCAGCAAAACATTAGAATCTTACAAGCCCACATGGAGAGACGGGCACTTTCTATTTTTAAACCTACAAATACAAATACTTTGACTTGCAAACATCAACCCAGACATGCAAACAAATAGAATCAGACATGCAAACAGAGAAAGACAGGCACTTTAGATATACAAACCATCAAAGACAAATACTTGGACTTGCAAACACTAACCTAGACAAGCAAATAATAGAATCAGATCTGCAAACAGAGAAAGACAGTCATTTTAGATGTGAAGACCAACAATGACAAATACTTGGACTTTTGAACACCAACCCAGACATGCCAACAAATAGAATTGAACCTGCAAACAGATAAAGACAGGCAGTTTGAATATACAAACCAACAAAGACAAATACTTGGACTTGCAACCACCAACGCAGACTTGGAAACAAATAGAATCAGACATGCAAAACAGAGAAATAAAGGTACTTTAGATATACAAACCAACAAAGACAGATACTTGGGCTTGCAAACACTAACCCAGACATGCAAACAAATAGAATCAGACATGCAAACAGAGAAAGACAGGCACTTTAGATATACAAACCAACAACAACAAATACTTTGACTTGCAAACATCAACCCAGACATGCAAACAAATAGAATAATACACACAAACAGAAAAAGACAGGCACTTTAGATAAAATAAGCAACAAAGATAAATACTTGGACTTGCAAACACCAACCCAAACATGCAAACACATAGAATCAGAAATTCAAACAGAGAAAGACGCGCTCTTTAGATATACAAACCAACAAGGAAATATACTTGGACTTGCAAACACCAACCCAGAAATGCAAACATATAGAATCAGAAATGCAAACAGGGAAAGACAGGCACTTTAGATATATAAGCCAACAAAGACAAATACTTGGACTTGAAAACACCAACCAAGACATGCAAAAAAATAGAATCAGACGCACAAACAGAGAAAGACATGCACATGAGATATAAAAACCAACAAAGACAAATAATTGGACGTGCAAATACTAACCCAGACATGCAAACAAATAGAGTGAGACACACAAACAGAAAAAGATAGGCACTTTAGATAAAAAAAGCATCAAGGACAGATAGTTGGACTTGCAAACACCAACCCAGACATGCAAACAAATAGAATCAGACATGCAAACAGAGAAAGACAGGCACTTTAGATATATAAACCAACAAAGACAAATACTTGGACTTGAAAAACACCAACCCAGACATGCAAACAAATAGAATCAGACATGCAAACAGAGAAAGACAGGCACTTTAGATATACAAACCAACAAAGACAAATACTTGGACTTGCAAACACCAACTCAGACATGTAAACAAATAGAATCAGACATGCAAACAGAGAAAGACAGGCACTTTAGATATACAAAGCAACAAAGACAAATACTTTGACTTGCAAACACCAACCCAGACATGTAAACAAATAGAATCAGACATGCAAACAGAGAAAGATAGGCACTTTAGATATACAAAGCAACAAAGACAAATACTTGGACTTGCAAACACCAACACAGACATGTAAACAAAAAGAATCAGACATGCAAACAGAGAAAGACAGGTACTTTAGATATACAAACCAACAAAGACAAATACTTGGACTTGTAAACACCAACCCAGACATGAAAACAAATAAGATCAGACATGCAAACAGAGAAAGACAGGCAGTTTATATATACAAACCAACAAAGACAAATTATTGGACTTGCAAAAATCAACCCATACATGAAAACAAATATAATCAGAAATTCAAACAGCGAAAGACTGGCTCTTTATATATACAAAACAACAAAGACAGATTATTGGACTTGCAAACACCAACCCAGACATGCAAACAAATAGAATCAGACATGCAAACAGTGAAAGACAGGCACTTTATATATACAAACAAACCAAGACAAATACTTGGACTTGAAAACACGAACCCAGACAAGCAAACAAATAGAATCAAACGTGTAAACAGAAAAAGATAGGCAATCTAGATATACAAACCAACAAAGACAAATACTTGGACTTGTAAACACCAATCCAGACATGTAAACAAGTAGAATCAGACATGAAAACAGAGAAAGATAGGCACTTGAGATACACAAACCAACAAAGACAAATTCTTTGACTTGCAAAACATCACCCCAGACATTCAAACAAATACAATCATACATTCAAACAGAGAAAGATAGGAACTTTAGATATACAAACCACCAACGACAAATACTTGGACTTGCAAACAACAACCCAGACATGCAAACAAATAGAATCAGACACTCAAAATGAGAAAGACAGGCACTTTAGATATATAAACCAACAAAGACAAATACTTGAACTTGCAAACATCAACGTAGACATGCAAACATATAGAATCAGACATTCAAAAAGAGAAAGATAGGTACTTAAGATAGATAAACCAGAAGAGAAAAATACTTGTACTTGTTAAAACCAACCCACAGATTTAAACAGACAGAATAACATATGCAAACAGAGAAAGTTATACACTTTCCATAAACAAACAAACCTAAAAAAAGTCTTGTACTTCCAAACACCAACCCAGATATGCAAACAAATAGAATCAGACATGCAAACAGAAAAAAATAGGCACTTTAGATATACAAACCCACAAAGACAGATACTTGGACTTGCAAACACCAACCCAAACATGCAAACAAATAGAATCAGACTTGCAAACAGAGAAAGATAGGCACTTTAGATATACAAACCAACAAAAGACAAATAATTGGAATTGTAAACACTAACCCAGACATTCAAACAAATAGAATCAGACATGCAAAAAGAGAAAGACAGGCACTTTAGATATACAAACCAACAAAGACAAATACTTGGACTTGCAAACACCATCCCCCACATGAAAACAAATAGAATCAGACATGCAAACAGAGAAAGACAGGCACTTTAGGTATACAAACCGACAAAGACAAATTCTTGGACTTGAAAACATCAACCCAGACACGCAACCAAATAGAATCATACATGCAAACAGAGAAGGAGAGGCACTTTAGATATAAAAAACTAAGAATACAAATACTTGGACTTGCAAACATAAGCCAAGACATGCAAACAGATAGATTCAAACACGAGAAAATAGAAAGACAGTTACTTATTACATAATTAGACTCCGAGAAGTTTATTATGACTTTCTTTAATTTACCCTGGCAAGCGAGAGCACCTGGTAAAATGTTCCAATAGAAAATTATAGTCAAACTATACGGCAACACCAAACCAGAAAGATTCTTTGAATATAAATAACTAACCCAGAAATGTAAACAAATAGAATCAGACATTCAAACAGAGAAAGACGGGCACTTTATACTTACAAAACCAACAACTACAAAGTCTTTTATTTGCAAAATCAAGCACAGACATACAAAAAACAAAAATCAGACATGCAAACAGAGAAAGACGGGTAGTTTGGTTGTGCACAGCAGAAACGACAAATACTTGTACTAGCAAAAACCAACACAGACATATAAACCAATCGAATCAGACATGCAAACATAGAAAGACAGTCATTTTAGATAAACAAACCAACAAAGATAAATACTTGGACTTGCAAACACCAACCCGGACATGCAAACAAATAGATTCAGACATGCAAACAGAGAAAGACAGACACTTTAGATATACAAACCAACAACGACAAATACTTGGACTTGCAAACACCAACCCAGACATGCAAACAAATAGAATCAGGCACACAAACAGAGAAAGATATGCACTTTAGATATAATAACCAACAAAGACAAATAATTAGACGTGTAAACACCAACCCCGACATGCAAACAAATAGAGTGAGACACACAAACAGAGAAAGATAGGCACTTTAGATTAACAAACCAACAAAGACAAATACTTGGACTTGCAAACACCAACCTAGACATGCAAACAAATAGAATCAGACATGCAAAGAGAGAAAGACCGGCACTTTAGATATATAAACCAACAAAGACAAATACTTGGACTTGAAAAACACCATCCAATACCTGCAATCAAGTAAAATCGTATATGCAAACATAGAGATATAGGTACTTAGTATATAAAAACGCACCAAGACAAAAACTCGGACTTGCAAAAAACAACCAAGACATGAAAACAAATAGAATAAGAAAAACAAAAAGAGCAAAACAGACCCTTTAGATAAACAAATAAAAAACGACAGATACTTGGACATGCAAACACCAACAAGACATGCAAGCAAATATAATCAGACCAACAAAGACAAATACTTGGACTTGCAAACACCAAGCCAGACATGCAAGCAAATATAATCAAACCAACAAAGACAGATACTTTGACTTGCAAATACCAGCCCAGACATGCAAACAAATCGAATCAGACACACAAAAAGAGAAAGACACGCACTTTAAATATACAAACCAACTAAGACAGATACATGGACGTTCAAAGACCAATCCAGCCATGCAAACAAATAGAACAAGACATGCAAACAGAGAAATACTTGCCCTTGAGATAAACAGACCATCATGCGAAGATACTTTGACTTGCAAACACCATTCAAGACACACAAACAAATATAGATTTACGTATTATCCGAGCATGACAGGCACTCTTGACATACAAACCAACAAAGGAAGTATCAATGATTGGCAAAACCCAACCCTGACAAGCAAACAAATAGACTCAGACATGCAGATAGAGAAATACATACCCAGACGTCCTACAAACCAACAACGACTAGAACAAGTAATTGCGAACGCCGACAAAGGCAAGCCCTCCGATAGAATCAGACACAAGAACAGATATATGCAGGCACTTTAGATATACAAACCATACGAGAAAAATATTTTGACTTGCAAAAACGAACCAAGACATACGAACAAATAGACTCAGACAAGTAAACAGTAAATTATAAGCACATTAGACAGAAAAACCACAAGACATAGTTTCTTTAACTTATGAAAATTAACCCTGACATGAACAAAAATAGAATCATACATGCAAGCAGAAAAAGACAGGCACTTTAGATATATAAACCAACAAAAACAAATACTTGGACTTGCAAAAAATAAACCCAGACATGCAAATAAATAGAATCAGACATGCAGCCAGAGAAAGACAGGCACTTTAGATATACAAACCAACAAAGACAGATACTTTGAATTTAGAACAACAACACAGACGTGCAAACAAAAAGAATCAGATATGCAAGAAGAGAAAAGACAAGCACTTTAGATATACAAACCAACAAAGACAAATACTTGGACTAGCAAAACATCAACCCAGACATGCAAAAAAATATAATCATAAATGCAGACAGAGAAAGACAGGCACTGTAGATATACAAACAAACAAACACAAATACTTGGACTTGCAAACACCAACCCAGACATGTAAACAAATAGAATCAGACATGCGAACAGAGAAAGACAGGCACTTTAGATATACAAACCAACAAAGACAAATACTTGGACTTGCAAACACCAACCCAGACATGCAAACAAAAAGAATCAGACATGCAAACATAGAAAGAAAGGCAATTTAGATATACAAACAAACAAAGACAAATACTTGGACTTTCAAACATCAACCCATATATGAAAACAAGTAGAATCTGAAATGCAAACAGAGAAAGATATATAATTAAAATATACAACGCCACAAAGACAGTTACTTTGACTTGCAAACACCAGCCCAGATAAGCAAAAAAATAGGTTCTCACCTACATCAATAAAAACACAGCCACTTTAGATATACAAAACGACAAAGACAGATTCTATGACTTGCAAAAAATAAACCCAGACATGCAAATAAATAGAATCAGACATGCAAACAGAGAAAGATAGGCACTTTAAATATACAAACCAACAAAGACAAATACTTGGACTTGCAAACACCAATCCCGATATGCAAACAAATAGAATCAGACATACAAACAGAGAAAGACAGGCACTTTAGATATAAAGACCAACAAAGACAAATACTTGGACTTGCAAACACCAACCCCGACATGCAAACAAATAGAATCAGACATGCAAACAGAGAAAGACATGCACTTTAGATTTACAAACCAACAAAGACAAATACTTGGACTTGCAAACACCAACCCAGACATATAAACAAATAGAATCAGACAAGCAAACAGAGGAAAAACAGGAGTTTTAGATATACGAACCAACAAAGACAAAAACTTGGACATGCAATCATCAACCCAGACATGCAAAAAAATAGAATCAGACACGCAAACAGAGAAAGACAGGCACTTTCGATATACAAACCAACAAAGACAAATACTTTGGACTTGCAAACACCAACCTAGACATGCAAAAAAATAGAATCAGACATGCAAACAGAGAAAGACAGGCACTTTAGATGAATAAACCATCAAAGACATATACTTGGACTTGCAAACGCCAACCCAGACATGCAAACAAATAGAATCAGACATGCAAACAGAGAAAAGACAGAAAATTTAGATATACAAACCAACAACGACAAATACTTGGACTTGCAAACACCAACCCAGACATGCAAACAAATAGAATCAGACACACCAACAGAGAAAGATAGGCACTTTAGATACACAAACCATCAAAGACAAATACTTGGACTTTCAAACACCTACCCAGACATGCAAACAAATAGAATCAGACATGCAAACAGAGAAAGAAATGCACTTTAGATATAGAAACCAAGAAAGACAAATACTTGGAATCGCGAACACCAACCCAGACATGCAAAAAAAATAGAATCAGACATGCAAAAAGAGAAAAGACAGGTACTTTAGATATACAAACCAACAAAGACAGATACTTGGACTTGCAGACACAAACCCAGACATGCAAGCAAATATAATCAGACCAACAAAGACAAATACTTGGACTTGCAAACACCAAGCCAGACATGCAAGCAAATATAATTTGCCTAAAATGTCGAAATAATTCCCTAAAATGTCTAAAACGGTTTCGCCCAAATAACCCCTAAACGTAATTTCTGCGTGTTCATTTTGTTTTGGCATCCCTGCGCTGTCACATTTGAAATTCCTAGGAAATCCCTTTCCCGCGTTAATCTCTTCATCTCTAAGATCAAAATATCTCTTCCCCACCGTTAATGCGCATTTGCAAACTTCACCCGGAAACAATTCTCCTGGAAAAACTCCAAAGATATTAATAAACTTCGCCCGGAGACAATTCTCCTTGGAAATACATCAAAGTGAGAAAAATCCAGTTTTTCCATTCTCATCCAGAAAAACCATAAAACATCCATAAATTGCTGTTGACACCCAAGAAAAACAACAAATAAATTAACCAGCACTCATTCCCATCCAAGAAACATCCATAAAAGTGAGAAAAATCCTGTTTTTTCATTCTCAGTGAGAAAAACCATCTCCCTAGGGAGGCTATGCCCATATATGGTGTGGGATCAGGACTGACAGCACAGGTGTTCTCCCTAGGGACTCTATGCCTATATATGGTGCTACCACGTGGTAATGTCACGAGTCATTAGGACCTTTCTACTAACCGAAACTCTACAAAACTGAATATATCAGAAGGATCGGCTTATTGTTCTGATTTCAAATATATAAGTTTCATTCAGTTTAGTCTTACACATTAACGGCTACGAGCCTGAGGATATTTGCCTTATTTTCGAAAAAAGAGGTAAACACCCCTTAAAGGTGATAGAATGTTAACAAAAATCATACTACAGATTCGGCGTATCAGAAAACCCTACTATAGAGGTTTCAAGCTCCTATCTGCAAAAATGTGGAATTTTATATTTTTTGCCAGAAGAAAGATCACGGATGCGTGTTTACTTGTTTTTGTTTGTTTGTTTTTTTCAAGGGGTGATCGTATCGATTCAGTGGTCCTAGAATACCGTAAGTGAGCTCATTTGAATGGAAATCAAAAGTTCTAGTGCCCTTTTCAAGTGACCAAAAAGGTCTGAGGGAAAATAGGCCTGCTCCCCGCCCCTTTTTCTCCAATTTGTTATTAGAGGTATGCATACCTTTTCGGGTGGGGAGGGGGGGGGTATGAAGTATTTTCTTCTTTTTTTTTCATGGGGGAATATTCTATGGGGAGGGAAGTTTCCAGGGGGTGTGTTGTCAGGCGAAATTATATACCGAGGGAATTTGCAAGAATTTTTTTATTTTTCTCGCTTTCTGTTTTCCGTCTCAATTTTGCACGTGGAGGTGTTAAGGGTAATTGACCTGGGTAAATTTTCACTGGGATTGAATATTCTAGAGGATATTTTCGTGGAGAAGGTATTTCTCCATGGAGATGTGGCCAGATTTCCTAGCATTATTAAAGGAACGATCAGAAATTAAATAAAAAACACGATTTTTCAACTGAAATTAAGGAGCAATGTTAAAATTGAAAATGAAAAGAAATTATTACGTATATGAAAGGGGTTGCCTCCTCCTCAACACCTCGCTCTTTACGCTAAAGTTTGAATTGTGTCCCAATTCTATAAGAACGACTCCTGAACCACAAGGGTCGTTTAATTAGAACAATAAGAAGATGTTTTAAAAGTACTTAAACAACTTTAGAATAAAGAGCGAGGTGTTGAGGAGGAGATAACCCCCTTCAAATACGTAATAATTTCTGTTCGTTTTAAGTTTTAATGTTGCTCTTTACTTTCAGTTGAAATAAACTTGTTTTTGTTTAATCTATCTAAAGTCCGTCTTCAACTGATGAAAATACCACGCAATGTGTAAGTTGAGGCTTATAAAAACCAATATTAAACGGCAAGATACCGAGCAAGATTCTACCTAATAAATTATTTGAAAAAAACTACGTTTTCTAAAGAGTTAAAGAGGCTGAGTCACAAGTTCGAACCTTAAAACGTACAGGGATTAGAAGGTACAGTTGGGGGGCTGCCATCCCCAAACCCCCCACTTTCGCAGCCTTTAAATAAAAAAAAATTTTTAACTGAAAGTAAGGAGCGACATTAAAACTTAAAACGAACAGAAATTATTCCGTATATGAAAGGGGCTGTGCCCTCCTCAACACCTCGCTCTTTACGCTAAAGTTTTTATTGTTTAAAAAAAAGAGTTGTGAGAAAGTCAAACTTTAGCGTAAAGAGCAAGGTGTTGAGGAGGGCACAGCCCCTTTCATATTTCATATGAGGCCTTTCAGGGCCTCAGGGCAACCCTGGGGGCATAAAGGTTTTTATAGAAGGCGTTGTCGTAGAAACTTCAAAACAGGCTTATTCGATTGGAAATTCAATGATTTAGTACCCTTTTTAATAGTCGAAAGCGATTGGAGGGCAACTAGCCCTCCCCCACGCCCATCATTCCCCCAAACACATCCAATAAAATTTTTGGGATAACAATTTTGTTCAGCGTAGTTGATTTCCAGATAGAAAATATGTTTTTAAGGAGGACACTTCCCCACAACCCTCAGGGCAAAGGTTTTAAGTTATGCCCTGGGGGCATATAAAGTTTTTATAGAAGGCGTTGTCGTAGAAACTTCAAAACAGGCTCATTCGATCGGAATTCAAAGGGCTAGTACCCTTTTTAATAGTCGAAAGTAATTAGAGGGCAACTAGCCCCCCCCTCCGCCCATCATTCCCCCAAACATTCCCCGGGCACTTTATATCGAAGGAGTTGTCGTAGAAACTTCGAAAAGGGCTCAATCGATTGGAAATGGGAGTGGCTAGTGCCCTTTTTAATAGTCAAAAGTTATTGGAGGCCAACTAGCCCCCCACGCCCATCTTTCCCCCAAACACATCCAATCAAAATTTTGGGATACCTATTTTGTTCAGCGTAGTTGATTTTCATATAGAAAATATGTTTTTGAAGAGGACAATCCAATAAATCTCTAGGGGCAAGGGTTTTAAGTTATGCCCTGGGGGTGTATAAGGTTTTTATAGAAGGCGTTGTCGTAGAAACTTCAAAACAGGCTCATTTGATTGGAAATTCAAAGGGCTAGTACACTTTTTAATGGTCGAAAGTGATTGGAGGGCAACTAGCCCCCCCGAGCCCCTCATTCCCCCAAATACATCCAATCAAAATTGTGCGATAGCCATTTTGTTCAGCGTAGTTGATTTCCAAATAGAAAATATGTTTTTGAGGAGGACACTCCCCAACAACCCTCAGGGCAAGGGTTTTAAGTTATGCCCTGAAGGCATACGAGGATTTTGTAGAAGGCGTTGTCGTAGTGACTTCTAAAAAGGCTCATTCGATAGTAAATTCAAAGGGCTAGTACCCTTATTAAAAGTCGAATTTGATTGGAGGGCAACTAGCCCCCCCCCCCCACGACCATCATTCCCCGAAACACATCCAGTCAAAATTTGAGATAGCCAATTTGTTTAGCCTAGTTGATTTCCAGATAGAAAATATATTTTTGAGGAGGTAACTCCCCCAAAACCCTCAGGGCAAGGGTTTTAAGTTATGCCCTGGGGGCATATAAGGTTTTATAGAAGGCGTTGTCGTAGAAACTTGAAAACAGGCTCATTCGATTGGAAATTCAAAGGGCTAGTGCCCTTTTTAATAGTCGAAAGTGATTAGAGGGCAATTAGCCCCCCCCCCCCGCCCATCAGTCCCCCAAACCCATACAATCAAAATTTTGAGATAGCCATTTTGTTCAGCGTATTTGTTTTCCAGATAGAAAATCTGTTTTTGAGGAGGACACTCCCTCACAACCCTCAGGGCAAGGGTTTTGAGTTATGGCCTTGGGTCATATAAGGTTTTTATAGAAGGCGTTGTCGTAGAAACAGGCTCAAAACCTCTATGCCTTCCCAAGGCCAGAACGTAATTTGCACTTTACTGAAAAAAAAAATACAAATGAATGTGCATTGTCAGTTTAATATACCTGTACTGATATTTAGTAATCAAAATGTTAATATTATTTGACTTATTAAAGTTATAAAAGTATAAATATTCACATTTTTCAGTAAAGAGCAAATTATGTTCTGGCCTTGGGATGGTATAAGAGTTTTAAGCCCAACTTATGTTAATTTCTGCTCGTTTTGAGTTTGACTCGGTTATTTATTGTAATTTCTGTTCGTTTTGGGTTTCATTTATTTATCGATGGTGATTTTTGGTAGTTTCACGCTTTGTAGATTATTTGATTTCATTCTTGCTCATTTTTTGTTTATTGGAGTTCTTTACTTTTCTTTGAAAAACTTATTTTGTGGAAAAAGTTTTTTTAATTAATTACTAATAAAAACGTTCGTAAATAAAATTAAACAACTTTCGAGAAAGCCATTTAACCAAATAAAAGTAAAATTAATGTGCAATTTTTTTTAATTATTCATGTACGGTGAGCCAAAATCAAAACCTGCATTAATTCAAAAGCGTTCAAAACTTAAATAAGAAAAACAAGTTTTTTTAACTGAAAGTAAGGAACGACGTTAAAACTTAAAACGAACAGAAATTATTCCGTATATTAAAGGGGCTCTCCCCTTCTCAACGCCTCGCTCTTTAAGCTAAAGTTTGACTTTCTCAAAACTCTGTTTTTTTAAACAATAAAAAACTTTAGCGTAAAGAGCGAGTTCTTGAGAAGGGGACAGCCACTTTCATATACGGAATAATTTCTGTTCGTTTTAAGTTTTAACGTCGTTCCTTACTTTCAGTTAAAAAAAACTTGTTTTTTTATTTAATTTACATTTAAGAGCCGATGACTCGCCTTCGAAAGTTAATGGTGTAGGAAATCGAATAAATTATCTTAAAATTCGGAGATTCGAAGTCAGATTCTTGATAAAGAAGTCTTGACTGAAGTTTGAATAATGCACCACTGCAATTTTCCGAATTCACAAAGAAATACGTCGCTCTTGAGGAAGCATGTAGGCTATTGATCATAAACAAGAGATAACAATTTTTAATGACATTTTCATCGATCTATGTTGGGTACAATGGACCCTAATTATTATATAACTGACAGTGCTATTGGAAATCGCAATTGCTTTTCGATTTGAGCAAGGAGACTGTACGAGGATTTAAAAAAGAATTATAACAAAGGTGCCCATTAACATTCCTTTTTAACTCTATATTCATTTTAATCCTTAATTCTACAAAAGAACTCCGCGTCATTATAGAGTCATGGCTATGGCCCTTTTTTCAAATTTTCAGATGTTTAAAATTTTGAAAAGAAACTGGGTAAAAAACGGCTTTCTGGGAAAGTTTGATCAACATTATAATATCAATGTTAAAAACTTAAATGTTTGTCGTTTATGTCTTTCTTCTTCGAGTTACTCCTCGAGTCCTAAATATCACCGATCACATTCGAGTAAGCTAAATGCTCAAACTGTACTTACTCTGATAGATAAACAAAGACCCCCTACTATCTATAGTAATAGAATGTACGTAATGTACATAATCAGGGATGTATTGTGGGAGTATTCTTATAAAATAATTGATAACTACTACGAAATCCTATTATATACTACGGTTTTAATGCAAATACCCCTTTCGACTGTTCTAGTGAAAGATATTCCAAACAGAAATTATTGCACCTGTACGTCCTTACAGGCACCTTTGTAGAGGTCAGGGTCATGGGGAAACATTTGAGGGGCATTATGACGAATTCTTGACAAAACTAACAAACTTTCCAGCAATATAAAATTTTAGTCTAAGAGAACTGACAATTCTTAAGAGAACAGAGATAAGTACAAAACGGAACGGTCCTTAACAAAACGGTCCTTTAACAAGCTTAGTTAAGCCCACTCTTTTTTTTACTTTTTCTTATCTTATTGCATGCTTTGGCCATCGGTGGGATCAAAGGACTGGGACGTCTCCTTAGTGCTCACAGGTAAACCCTAGTTATGTCTATGAGGTGACCACAGCTGTAAGAATTTAAAAAACAAGTTGGAATACATGTTTCTGTCAAAAGAGACAATTTCAAAGGGAAAGTAAATATTATCTTACCTTGGTTTCTCGGAGTTTTGCCCATTGAGGTGTAAGAAAATATCGGATCCCATCACCAGCACCTGGCAACGACATTCCACGAAAAAGTAGAATTATCAAGACTATATACGGTGCTATTGCTGTGATCCATACCGCCTGTATTCAAAATATTTATTGTCAATGCTTTTATACTGAAATGTGTCTCCCTCTGTTTCTTGATGGTTGTTGGCTTCTAGAGTTTTTATTTCTTTTAGCTAAATTTGAAGACAATGTTTATTGTTTTGGCCTCATTACAATAGGGCTTTATGTGGCGAGTTTTTTTTGTTGTTTTTTTTTGCCCGCACACAAGCTCGCAAAGATGCACATGAATTTTAGATTTTCATTCTTAAATGTATAAAACGTTTTCACACTTCGATAAAATTTCATGCTTCTCAGGCAAAAAAAAACAATCTCTTATTTCTAAGACATACTCCTTTGTAAAGGTATTCAGAGTCCCTTCCTTTAAGCTCTTTGCAGGGGTGGATCCAGGATTTTTTTAGGGGGGGGGAGGTGCAAAAAAGGTTGATCCGATAAAAAATTTTAGGGGGGCGCAAAATAGGTTGATCCGGTAAACTTGCGTAAGGAGTAAGTTTAATTAACGCAAACTTGAGTTAATTAAGCAAATAATACCATTTTAGACTACGATACGGGGTGCTCCCCCCCCCCGGATACGCCATTGGCTCTATGTAGCGAATTTAGGTGTGTTTGTTTGCAAATGTCAATATTAGTTAGACATAGGCAATTGGATGAGACAAATATAGAAACAAGAGATAATTAAATTCTGATATAATATTTTATAAAGTAAAACAAAATATCTGTATTTTAAATAAAACGCACAAGACATAAGATCCTCCATCTGGGTGACGCAACAGACGAAACCTTGAGAATCGGTGATATTTAGCTACTGATTCCGAGAAATGAAAATTTTGTGAGGAAATTTGACGTGCTTATTCGGTTGGGGGTCTGGGGGATGCACAACTAACCCCCTTAAAAATGTATTTTATGTGCAAAACTTCATATTTTTTCGGGAGTGGCTTGGACTCTTAGGGCTGGAAAGCATTGCAGTATTGATTATTTTTTTATGCTTAAGAGTCGCAACTGACCTATATTCATAAACCAAGCTATCTGTAAATTTAACGTCCCACAGTATAACTACTTCTTTAAGTCCCATCCATCCTCATGAGATGTTTTGGGTCACCTACTTTCGAAATCTCATATAACAGTGCAAAATATGCTGCTCTGTTAAGATTGGTTGTGGATAATTGGGTGATATGGCACCAGTCGAAGTTATCAATCTACCTCTTACGAGGACTCCCTCCGTCCCTCGTGACTTGTGACTGACGTCTTTCAACTGTCTTTACCTTGGGTAGGTGAACAGGGTTCATCCTCTAAAACTTCTCAAACCAGCGCGGTTACTCTCGTCTAGCTTTGTTTGGAATCATGCTTCTAAATCAAAGCGAGAAGGATGCGCTCGTCTTAGGCTTTTACTGTTCGTGATTGAAAACCCATCCAGTGTAATGGGCTTGATAAGGCTGTTGAAAAGGGGAATTTTTAGATTGTTTGAAAGGTAGATGGATGCCCATAATTTTGATAGTTGTCTGAAAATAGAGCCGGCAAGGGCCAGGCAGGGTTTAATGTCGACAGTGTGGCAATTACTAGCCGTTGGGAGACTGCCAAGGTAGAGAAAATCAATCGACTATTTCATCTTGCTCACCAATGATTATTACAAAGGAGGAGGGGGGGAATCTTCTGGCATGATCTAACCATGACCTTTTTTATTAATCTGCCAAACGGCTTTGGTGCTTGAAAGATGCTGTCTTTCAAGCTGATTTTTATTAGATTTATCCATGGCACCGCCTAATCGTGGAGCTTCACCACGTTTCAGGGACTCTATAGCTGCTTTGGTCTGGTACGTGGACAACTTTTAATGTAATATTCGGAGGGGGGGAATGTATTTTTCAAAATCTACGTCAATTCTTTTTCAATTTTTCTCAATAAGAATACAAAAAAGGAATTTTTGGAAATCTAGGGGGGGGGGAGTCTATGGGATGCACACCATCCTTTCCTCCGCCTCCCAGTTGGCGTTACTGATTGTAGTAGACATGGTGGAGTGGCATGATATTTCATTTGGATCGAGCCTAGGAAGTATGGATTTGCCACTACTTGTGGGTTTAATTACTCCTCGAAAGATTCTTTCCATCGGTTGAGCTTTGTTTTTGGGTCATTGATGATCACGTTAGAGTAACCTTTTTTTGTGGATACTTCTCTGATTATTTCAGAAATTTTTTGGTTACTACCTATTTTGAACTGGGTTTCACTATCTTATCACTTCTTGGTGATACAGTTTGAGACTTCCCTCCTGACTCCCCGTTCAAGTTCACTTTGAGGGGTATGTAGGTATCTCGGCTGCTAGGCTGCGTTATTCACGATCTGGAAAGCGAAACTAGCTTTCCATGATGTATCTTGATTATTTGCAACTAGAAGAAAACTGCCAGACAAGTATTCACAAGGAGAAAAGAATTAGCTAGACTTGGAAAACAAATCAAGTCATCTAGTTGAAGTCTTTTCTGGCTAGTAGTTTTTAACTATTGTGCTCAAGACATTAATTAAACTTCTGATTTTGACTATTTCCCGATTTTATAGTCAATGACATACTTTTACTTTACTTTCAGCGGGAATCAGACGAAGAACTATCCTTCACGGCACCAATGGATTTTGGAATTACTTCCGACGAACAGTTCGATCTGTGGGCTGCAGATATCTCAGTGATCTTCAGCCAATCTCTGTCCTATCTCATAATATGCTTCCGCAATCCTCCCCATGGTTCAAGATATTCTTTGAATTTTTGTCAAAGATTTTTTCTGTCCTCCTTGATGTCGTCTCCAGGATTGTACTGGCTCGCAAATAAGGACGTCTCAACTTATTGTGCGTTCGGGGTGACGCAAAGTGTTGACGAGGAGTTTCAGGTGACGTCTTTTAAAGATGAAGGATTGCTGTTTAACCTGGCCACAGCGGCTTCTGTCTTTGATGTTGGAAATTCTAGACCATCTGTTGATACGGAATATATAGCGAAGGCAGCGGTGATTGAACGTTGCTAGATTTGTAGTCTCTTCACCGTTTAGCAGCCATGTCTCGCAGGCGTACAGTAGTACAGCTCGCACAGATGCTATGTAGGCTCTGACTTTGGTTTTTGTCGCGATCCCACGTCTGACCCATCAGGCTTTTTTCAGACTGGTAAAGACTCCCCAAGCCCTTAATATCTGATCGGAAATATTTTTTTCAGCTCCACCATCTTGTACTAAAATATGCCCAAGGTACTTGAATTCCTTAACGTTTTCAATTGGTTTGCCATCCACGATGATTTGATGTAGAGCGGAATGGTTGACGGCCATCACTTTAGTCTTAGAACTACTTATGGTAATCTCAATTTGCTTCGAAGTCTTGGAGACATGATCAACCATGTCTTGTGAACCGTCGGCTGTGGTTTCCAGCAAGGCAACATCGCCTGCAAAATCCAAATGTGTCAGGGGTGGAAGAAAGCCATTAAGTGGAACAAAGATAATTCATTAGGACATTAATAACTAAGGGTATCATTCATTGTCCAAACTATTGCGTAGTTGAATAATGTAGCCAATAGAGAGCGATTGGCTTGACAAGTACACCTTTAAATCTACTCAAGAAAATGACGCAGAAGATTTTCATTGCATGTTCAATTAAAAGAATGCCTCTATAGTTTCCACAGACAGTCTTTTCCCCTTTTTCGTAAACTGGAACGAGGACTGTTACTTTCAAGTCTTTTGGGATAGCATTTGTCGTCCAAGCTTGTACAAACAGGTGGGTTAAGTGGCATAATAGAGTTGGCGAAGTCTTGTATGTCTCAATAGGGATTCCATCCTCTTCTGGTGTCTTATTACTCCTTATGCACTTATACTCTTTAGTAATTCCGTGAGACTCGGTGTGTCCAAATTCATATCGTAAGGATCCCTAGCGGTACCTGAGAAAGGAGGAAGATCATATGAGGCTTTGACGGGGTTCAGTAGCTCAGAAAAGTGTTTTCGCCAGCGTTCCTATTGTCCTTTTTCGGATCGAATGATTTACCTGCACTTGTCTTTCAGCGTCTTACCTGTTGAAGAGGCTTTTCCCGTTGTTTCTCTTAGCAATTTAAACATTTTGTGCTAATATGATTTTTGGACGCATGCTCCAGTTCATTTGCAATGTTTAACCAGTACTGTTGTCGGTACTGTTTCACTGATAGTTTAACCGCTTTTGGGTTGCTTTTAAGGGTTCTTCTGCACCAGCAACAAGGGGATGCTTCTTTTCAAATAGTTCTATGATGCAGTCAGGAATCCAAATTCTGTTTTTCCGGTTGGTGTGGCCAGTGACTTCTTCTGGTATATTTTGGGTAGCAGCTTTTATCTGTGCCCATTCTTGGTCAATGTCAGACCATTGGTTCAGGACTTCAAATCGGTGCCTGAGCTTCGTCTCGGACTCAGTTTTGATTTCTGGGCAACTTAATTTAAGCACTTCAAAGCGGATTGTTCTTTTTTGTCGCCTTTGTCTTTTTAGGCGATTACGGGCTCTACGTATAAATAGATAGTGATCAGACTCGTTTGAAGACCCCGTATCAACTCCTCTATAGACTCTGGCATCTAAGCAGGAGCTTATCTATGGCCTGCTCACTAGGATGTCATCGATCTGAGCTTTCATTCTGCCATAGCTCAAGCACCATATAAAGCAGTTTCTTGTGTTCAAAGACAGTTTTAGTAGCACAGAGATTATTGTATCTGACTAGCTCTGCAACAGTCAAATAGCCGTTCTCCCCTCCATTAAGACGTCCAAGTTCATATTGACCCATGACATCCACTTAACCAGCATGGTCACTGCCTGCCATTGCGGTGAAGTCACACATAACACTTAGTATATCGTTTTGAGTTCTAATAAGTGACTCTGTAACTGAAGTAGAAGGGACCACGATCCTCTTTACTTAGAGCAGGGTCTGAAGTGCATGCCTGGACGACTGAGAGATTTTTATGCGCTCGTTCATGCGAATTAGATACAATACGGAAGTGAAGATACAGATACAGGAAGATACTTTCAGATACAGGAGTGAAGTAGATCCATGACCTTTTAGCAGCCCTGAAAGAGTATGAAGCCAACACTAAGCAGGTGAACATTGTCGTTATGCCCTGACAATAGAAAAGCATAGATTCATTCAATAAAATTCTTATATGGAGGATTTACTAAAACCCTGACAAGAAAATATCCATTTTTTTTTGGGGGGGGGGTACAAATAAAGCTTTAAAATCATATCAAAAATTTATTGATATTCATATTTGTTACATTTTTACGAGTCGGACAAAGATTGTTTTTTTGGGGGGAGGGGGTCAAACCACCTACCCCCCTCCCCGTAGATAAGGTCTTGCACCCTGAATAAAGGTGTAAATTTAGGTTTAGTATAATTATATTTTTTCGTTTCTCTTTAGGGTTGTTATTTCTGAAAAATTCTAGAAAATGTTTTTTACGATCTTTAGAAGAAATAGCTGCGATGGTGTACTTACTATAAAGTTTGAAATTTTCAATATACATCTATTTGTACATTATTCTTTTTTTAGTTTGACTATGCTTGCTATTTTGAAAGTTCCCCATCCCAATGCGGAACTTTTCAAAGTTCCCCATTGTATCAAATTGTATGGTGTGGTTCAAATTGTATTTATTTTTATTTTTATTTTTTATAAATATATTAATTTTTTTATGGAAGCTTGAAGGGGTAATATAAAGTTTGGATTGTAGTCGAGGCCACCGCCAAAGGATTCTCCTAAGGAGGGGGAGCATCCTACAAGCGGGACGTGCGTTGTATTTTGTTTTTATTTGTGTTGTTGTATGCCCCGGAGAGTAACCTGTTGTATTTGATTGCCTTAATTCACTTTTATTTGGTAAAAAGGGTAATTAATTTTTTTTTTCTTCTTCTTTTTTTGAAAAAGGGAGTCTATAGTTAGGATGATGAAAATGTTATATTGGCTTAATTTTTTTTTTTAATTTCAGAGATATAAAGGAGGAGAAAATAGAGGAAGAGAAGTTTTTTGGTGGTTTTAGTTGGTTGAAGTTTGTAATTTTGTTGAATTTATTTTTTAATAGGACAAAAATGAAGATGAGGGATAAAAGCGAAAAAGGGGAAATAAAGGAAAAAAGGAAAGGAAAAAAAAATAAAATATAGGATAAAAATACAGAAAATGATAATGAAGGCTAATAATCCTTATTAAAAATTTCGATCATGTTAAATATTTATAGTAGCAAAGTGTGTTTTGGATAACACAAATCAATAAATCAAACAAATCAATATTGTTTGGGTAACAAATTTAAAAAATAAATGTCGTTTTTTAAATTTGTGTAGGTGACATTAAAGTTTTGAAATTATGTGAAACGGATTGTAATGTCACCGAGAGGAGAGGATGTGGTATTAAAAAAAAAAAACAAAAAAAAAACGAAAAAAAAGTTCCCCATCCCAGGGCCATTAAAAGAAGGGATCGTAAGTAAGTAAGTAAGTAAGTAAGTAAGTATGACGGCACTAGACCCTTGAGGTCCAAACTGGCTTTGCTGATCTCCGTTTCATGGCCTTTCAGCCAGGAAGTGCAATGGGGGGGCTGGGGAACAGCCCTCCCGTGCTTTGGCACACCCTTCCTGCTTACCTTTCCCAGGTTTTTCCAGCTACCCATATAGAGCTGGGTCGACTCTGGCTAAGCTTACAGGGTCACACCACTGATCCGCGTCCCAAACCAAGAAACTGGCCACGCCAGGGATCGAACCCGTGCCCCTTGGACAAAGAAATCTCAACCCAGCGCACGTCCACTTAGCCAGACGTCTGGAGTAGCTGGAGTAAACTGTCCCTGGCGCCGTGGCTAGGTAGGACACGATGACCATTATTTTATTTTTAAAAAATACCACTGTGTTAGCCATTTGCAAGCTCGCTTACATTTTTGGGCGGGAGGGGGCTCAACCACCTTCAACATAAATTCCTCAAAATGTGCCTAATTATTTGGCTATTTAAGTTTGAACAAAGCATGCACGTTTTAACTGTTCGTTTTAGTTCCTCATGTCTGATTCATTTCAATTTTTTCATTGAGATAATCATGTTTAATTTGCTACTTCTTCAGCGCATAAATACCCGCATTAAAGCGGTTAAAATCTCATTTAGTATCATAAAATAAACGTGACAACGGCAAAAATATGCAGATAATTTTGCCTAGCTTATCCATTTTTAGCTTAATTAAATATATAATCCTTTTTCTTTAATTAAACATGTCACTTCCCTGCTTACTTATAGACAAATTCTAAAGGTTTCTACCATTAGGACTTCCCTTTCTAGCTAAAACACTTTACCAGATTACACCTCATTTGGTTTACAAATTCCAAGAGTTTGTCGGTAGATTTATGCCCTCAGAGGAATTTTGTTTTCTTAAATTGTGGAAATTTTATTTTGTAAGAAGTCCAAAGCATTAAATGTTATGTATTAGTGACAGGTGCCGTATTTTATGACTTTCTAAGAGAATGAAAAAGAACAGTCCCAATGCGTTCATTTGAAGAAGATTCAGGCCTTGACTACAACGAAACTAAAAATATCTTCCAATTTTAAAACGAATTATATTTGTAGTTATTTTAGACAAATTACGAACTTACCTTGCCAGTTGAGCGGACACCCTTCCATAGTGAAAAGTAGACAAGAATAAAGACTGCCAAAACGCACAAGGCCAAGCTGGGTTTGATTGCTCCCATGTCTTCCAAGCCACCGGATCTGTTTATTTCTAAGACTGACAACCTGAAGAGAGAAAAATGTAAAACAAAATATGCACATTAACTTTTCCTCAGAGACAATGTAGTCTTTAAGTCATATTAAATAAAAAAAACAAGTTTTTTAAACTGAAAGTAAGGAGCGACATTAAAACTTAAAACGAACAGAAATTATTCCGTATATGAAAGGGGCTGTCCCCTCCTCAACGCCTCGCTCTTTACGCTAAAGTTTTTTATTGTTTTAAAAAATAAAGTTGTGAGACAGAGTCAAACTTTAGCGTAAAGAGCGAGGCGTTGAGGAGGGGACAGCCCCTTTCATATACGGAATAATTTCTGTTCGTTTTAAGTTTTAATGTCGCTCCTTACTTTCAGTTTAAAAAACTTGTTTTTTTTATTTAATTTCTGATCGTTTTTTAGTTAATGCAGCTTTTATTTGCATAAAAATTTTACTTTTCTTTTGCTAAATGGATGTCTTTACAAATTAACTTACGTAACTAACTTCTATATTCGTATATTTTTCTTCTGGCAAAAAATACAAAGTTGCAGATTTTTGAAGATATGAGCTTGAAACCTATGTAATAGGGTTTTCTGATACACCGAGTCTGACGGTGTGATTTTCATTAAAATTCATTCACTTTTAGGAGATTTTTTCCCCCTCTTTAAAAAATCGAGTAAATTTTTTCAGGCTCGTAGCCTTCGATGAGTAATACTAAACTTAATAAAATTTATATATTTAGGATCAGCATTATAAACACATTCTGTTGATACATTTATTGACATCAAAATTCCGTTTTTAAAAGTTTCGATTACTATTGAGCCGTATCGCTTGTTTTTTTATTGTTTTTTTATTACGTATATGTTATTACGTATATGAAGGGGTTCTCCCCTTAATCAATAACACGCTCTTTACGTTAAAAGTTAAAAAAAAATTTTTTATTCACAACCCCCCTGAATCACAAAGGCCGTTTATAATTATATAGGTCTTTTGAAAGCCTAAAGAAAAAAATGTAGCGTAAAGAGCGAGGTATTGACTTGGGGAAGAACCCCCTCACATATATTATAATTTCTGTTCGTTTTAAGTTCTAATATTCCTTCTTATATTTTAGTTGAAAAAACTTGTTTTTTTTTATTTAATTTATGCTGGTTTTTTAAATAATGCGTGGAAATCCGGCGCCCCCTTCAGAGAACGGTCTCTACCCCAAAATAAAAATCCTCTCCGGAAATATTCTCTAGATTAACCCCCGCCTCGAGCCCCCCCCCCCTCCAGAGAAAATACTTCCTGAAAATCGTTGTATACTTCCCAATAACCAATAAATAATGCTGGCAAGTCCGGCGCCCACGTCATGGCCATTTCCCTTCCCCCATGAAAACTTCCTTCTTGAACAGTTCCTCCAACATAACCACCGACCCACCCTTCCCTCCCACTACCAGAAAAAAAACCTCCTGAAAACTTCTGTATACTTCTCAATAACCAATACTATATGTTAACATTGGGTAAAGTTCATAACTTTTAGCCCTCCCTCTGGGAACTTCGGGGGATTAAGTCATCCTAAAAGACATATTTATCATATTTTCGACCATGCTGAACAAAATGGCTATCTCAAAATTTTGATCGGGTGACTTTGGGAAAAAAATAAGCGCGGGAAGGGGCCTAGTTGCCCTCCATTTTTTTTGGTCACTTAAAAAGGGCACTAAAAATTTTAATTTCCGTTCCAATGAGCCCTCCCACGATATCCTAGGACCATTGGATCAATACTATCACCCCTGGGGGAAAAAAAAACAAAAAACAAATAAACACGCATCCGCGATCTTTCTTTTGGCAAAAAAAGCAAAATTCCACATTTTTGTAGATAGAAGCTTGAAACCTCTACAGTAGGGTTCTCTGATACGCTGAATATGAAGGTGTGATTTTAATTAAGGTTCTATAACTTTTAGGGGGTCTTTCCCCCTTTTTGTGAAAATCAGCCAAATTTTCTCAGGCGCGTAATTTTTGATAGGTAGCACTAAACTTGATAAAAGTTATATATTTGAAATCAGCATTGAAATCTTATTCTTTTGATATATCTATTGGTATCAAAAACTTGTTTTCTAGAGTTTAGGTTACCATTGAGCCGGGTCGCTCTTTACTTACAGTTCGTTACCACGAACTGTTTGATAGTGAGGAATTTGCAATAAAACGAAAACTATCCTGATGATATTTTGCTTTGGTTTTAATTATCTAATAATTACTATTTGCTCGAATCATCTAATAACAGATCTATAATTGAATTTATTACATGGCGTGATTTTTTTTTTTAATGGATACGTCCAAATTCTAAAGTCAGGCCATTAAAATGTACAATATGTTTTTTTTTACTTTAGTATTTTCCCTTTTTATAAAGGGTGCTGGGAAATAAAGCCTAAGACCATACTACTAGTACTACCGCTACCAACAAGTCATCGCAGCACCAAGCCATGTTAGACAGTGCCTTCTGCTTCTCCTCCACTTCCTAATTTTTTCAAAGCTTCAATATTTACTTCTTCCAGTATGGTTCCTTTTCCTCTTAAATCCATTCTTAAAAGGTCTTTCCACCCGTTGGCGAACCTTCTCCTTTTCTTTTTGCCCCTCTAGATAAGCTGTGAATACAAACTAAAAACAAGAGAACGATGATGAGCATCTGTAATTACCACAAAATTACTAGGCAACACTTATTCCGGATTTATTCCGGTATAGCCTATGTAGGTATCCGGAGTGTTGATTAAACATTTATCTGACTAAATGATCGAATTTCGGCTTTCCCAATGTGAGAAATTAAATTCAAAGAAATTAAAAGATCTTATCAATGTGTCTTGTAACTGTTCATTATAACTAGTGCTTGCTCGGACAAGCATATTACAGTAGCATTGATTAACAAAAATGTTCAGGGGGAATTTATTTCCAATATCTGGGGGGAACAGATTGGTTGTATGATTCAATTTCTAAATGAAAACACAGAAAAGAAGACATCTTTCAATGAAAATATCCCCCAAAAAGGGGAGAAAAGGTCTAGAGGGGCATATAGCCCCCTATCCCTCTCCCATTTGACGTCCCTGGCATCTTAAGAATAACAATCATCATTGTTATTCTTATCAACGTACAAAACAATTTTTTGACCTTGATTGACAGTTTGTCTTACTTCAAGCCAGTATTTTCATAGCTTTTAAAATTCATTCATAAACAAATTAAGGGATGTCAGTAACATCTGGAGTTCAAACAAGACAAACACTTTTTTCTTCTTAAATGTCATTATACAGCTGTTTGAAAGAGACAAGCTTTAGTGACGCTTGAAACGGTCCGTTAATTTTCAGCGTTAATCACAATTTGCAATTTTTTATTATTAGGAAAATTAGATGATGGTATCTGGTACGTCTACGACGAGAACTTCTGGAGTTTCGTCCGCGAAACCAAATATTTTTTATGATTGTTGTCATATTTTCCTAAATATCCCATATTTATTCGCTGGTGTTTCTTCTTTTCCATTGGCAAACCCCTAGGCTCACTCATAGTAATTTTTACGCATGCAAGCTTGACGAAAATTTTGGCGGAAGTATGTAAAAAAAAAAAGAATTAATATACAAAAACGACTGACTGGACTTTTTGATTTTCGAGCGCTGTGACTACTACTAAACTGAGGCACAACATTTGCTAAAATATATTTGTAGCGGCATTAGGAATATTGTGAAATTAAGCAAGGGCGCCCCGGATAGAATCCAAACTCCTTGAACCCTCCCCATTTTTTCTTGCTCAGTGAGGAAGGGGCTGACATTTACAAACAATGATAAACAAAGCTGTTATATTTTTTTAGAAGAACTAAACTCTGTGATTCTAATAGAATGAAAATAAAGCCTAAAAAACTTCAAAAAATAACTGAACAAACGGTTTTGGTTGGAAAGCAATCCTGACTATACTACTACTATTACTAGGTAAACTACTACTGCTACTAACTCATTATAGCGCCAAGCCACCTGAGACCAACACACCTACGCCCACTCCTACGTCCCAATTGATTCAAAGTCCCCCTCTTCACACCCTCCCAGGAAGTCTCCATTTCCCTTAAATCTTTCCTTACGACATTCTCCCACCCTATTTGGGGATGACGTGTTTTTCGTTTGGCCCTACACGTTTGGCCGACAAGGACAATCTTTGGTAATGTGTCATCCTTGATCCGCACGTTCATAAATCCAGTTTTTTTTTATCTCCCTCTCTCTCTCTCTCTCTCTTTGTCTTCTTTATTTACTGCTGATTAGCATCATTTACCGCCAGCATTCTGTGAAAATGACAGCTTTCGCTTTCGACACTTGTTTCTTTTATTATTATCAATTATTCGCCAGGGTTTACCCAATAAGGGACACACTCGGGACTTCAGAATTGAAGTTCCAGGATTTTCAGAGCTTAACAATTGATATCCCAGGTATTGAACTTCAAGTATTTAACTTTCGTGGATTCTTTTGTAAGAGGAGCAAAATGTTACAAGATAAGATTTACACGAGTATGACGAGCCTAGCAAGAGGCCTGTTCACAGTGAGATATTACCAATACCGAGAAAGAACTAGTGCTAATTTGAGCCAATCTAAATATTTCATAGAATTTTCAGCCAATAAGAAAATCCTATGAAAATCTGAATTGATTCAACTAGTGCAAACTAAATAAAGTTGTAAAATCCCATTGTGAACAGGGCTTAACCAAAATACGTCAAGATTGATTTCACTCACAATTGTTCAGAAGGGAATATAAACATTTTCTTGTTCCTTGGCTCCTTGTGGCAGCACAGTGGATTGGCTTCTTGTGGCAGCAGAGTGGATTGGCTTCTTGTGGCAGCTCTGCTTGGCAATACGGAGCCGAGGGATCTATCCCTGGTGTAGCAAAGTCCGGCGACAAGGTCGCTACTTGTTCCTGTAAAACCAACCGTGCAACTGAAACTTCGATTTGACGCCCTGTGCGCCCGTAGTGGCTCTGGAGGATCTTTGTTCTTTAGTTCTATCATTCCTAGGTAAAATCCTACAATAACGAATTCAGGGCATTGGCTGGAACTTATTTCAAGAATGCATAGAACACTTGAATTTATTTCATATGCACACTGAGTAATATGGAGTTATTGGCATATGGTACAGACAATCGACTTATATTTTGTTTTTAAATCGATACTTACTCATAATATTCTTTGGCTGGGCTGTTCAGGTTGAGACTTCCATTCATAGCGTCAATTGCAGAACAATTGCCAGTATTCCAAGAGTTGTCACACGAAGTCCAAGGAAGATTGTTTGTAAAGGAAGCAAATAGGAAATAAACTGCCCATCCAATTATTGTATTATAATACATTCCCATATAAAAGTCGATTATACAAATGGCGTATCCAATGCCTGTAAAAATAAACTATATTTTTCTTCTTAACAAGAAAACAAAAAGAAATAACGGGACAGAAACTAAAACTCCTCTCTTGCTGTTTTTTTTTTTTTTTTTTTGCCAAATTATAACCTTGAAGTTTATAAGCAGCGGTAGTGCTGATCATGGACGCTGCATCCTAGTTGGGAGTGAATCACGCTCCATAGTAACCAAAAGTTTAAAATCGTGTTTAAAAAAATAGTCTAGTGATGAAAAATTACCATTTGTAGTTGATTCAGGAATGGTAAATAGCATTTCGATTCATTGTAATAGTAATTTGTTATTTTGGAAAACAAATTTACGGGAGTTTCGAAATAGAGCCCGAAACCCGTCAAAAATGGCATCATATCGAAGTGAAAATTATACCATTTGAATTGTCATTGTTGAAGATCCATTACAGGTAAACTACAGTGCCCTCTTCCCACCTTCAACAACAAGAAAATCACTTTTTTTGCATGTAGATAGGAGTAGATAGGATCTGCTATCTACTAGAGAGCTTAAGTAGCTCTCAAGTGCTTTTTACAAGTTCATCTTGATAACACCGTCAGAAAGTTCTATAAGTTACCAAAAATGGCACTTTTTGGTGTCATATCTCCAGTAGAAAGGTTAGGAAGTTTGTAAAGGATACCTTCATCATCCCCATGGTTGAAAATCTTAAATCTTAGTTCTACAATCCTCCCTCTTATATACTCTCCCTCCCACTCCCTAGAAAGTCTCATAAATCGTGGGCTAACTAGCAGAAGTAGCAGTCTACTTTAACATCGCAGAGAGGTATTTAATGGCTCATTTTAAAGCTCTTGCTAATCTCTACGTGCTCTTTGTGCATTGTTCTCGACAAATCAAACAGTTCATGGTAACGAACTGTAAGTAAGGAGCCACCCGGCTCAATGGTAACCGAAACTCTAAAAAACGGAATTTTGATACCAATAGATACATCAAAAGAATCAGATTTTAAATTTGATTTCGAACATAAAAATTTCATCAAGTTTAAACTTATCTATCAAAAGTTACGTGCCTGAGAAAATTTGGGTGATTTTCGGTAAAAGGGGGAAAGACCCCCTAAAAAATATAGAACCTTAATGAAAATCACACCATCATATTCAGCGAATCAGAGAACCCTACTGTAGAGGTTTTAAGCTCCTATCTACAAAAATGTGGAATTTTGCAATTTTTGCCAGAAGAAAGATCACGGATGCGTCTTCATTTGTTTTTTTGTTTGTTTTTTTTCCCTAGGGGTGATCGTATCGACCCAGTGGTCCTAGAATATCGTGGCAGGGCTCATTGGAACTGAAATTAAAAATTTCTAGTGCCCTTTATAAGTGACCAAAAAAATGAAGAGCAGCTAGACCCTCTCCCACGCTCATTTTTTCCCAAAGCCACCCGATCAAAATTTTGAAATTGCCATTTTGTTCAACATGGTCAAAAATATAATAACTATGTCTTTTAGGATGACTTAATCCCTCGAAGCCCCCAGGAGGAGGGCTGAAAGTTATGAACTTTACCCAATGACATTATAGTATTGGTTATTGGGACCCGGCTCAATGGTAACCGAAACTCTAGAAAACGGTATTTTGATACAAATAGATACATCAAAAGAATTAGATTTTAATGCTAATTTCAAATATATAAAGTTCATCAAGTTTAATCATACCCATCAAAACTTACGCGCCTGAGAAAATTTGGCTGATTTTCGAAAAAAGGGGGAAAGACCCCCTAAAAGGTATAGAACCTTAATGAAAATCACACCATCATATTCCGCGTATCAGAGAACCCGACTGTAGAGGTTTCAAGCTCCTATCTACAAAAATGTGCAATTTTGCATTTTTTGCCAGAAGAAAGATCACGGGTGTGTGTTTATTTTTATTTTTTTTTCCAGGGGTGATCGTATCGACCCAGTGGTCCTAGAATATCGTGGGAGGGCTCAATGGAATGGAAATTAAAAGTTCTAGTGTCCTTTTTAAGTGACCAAAAAAATGGAGGGCAACTAGGCCCCCTCCCACGCTCATTGTTTTCCCAAAGTCACCTGATCAAAATTTTGAGATAGCCATTTTGTTCAGCATTTTCGAAAATATTATAAGTATGTCTTTTAGGATGACTTAATCCCCCGAAGTTCCCGGGAGGAGGGCTGAAAGTTATTAACTTTACCCAATTTTAACATATAGTATTGGTTATTGGGAAGTATACAGTACAGAAGTTTTCAGGGGAGATTTTTCCTCGTAGTGAGGGGGGGGGGCGGGCAGGGACGTACGCAGGGTGGGGGCCCTTCGGGCCCGGTCCCCCCCCGAAATAACACGATTTTTTTCATTTTCCCATAATTTTCTGATTTTTCTCACAGAATAATGGGTTTGAAGGATTTGCCCCCCCCCCGAAACAAATTGCCCCCTCCCCCGAAACAAATTTCTGCGTACGTGCCTGGGGTCGGGGGTTATGTAGGAGTATCTTTCTATGAAGGAATTTTTCATGGGGGAAGGGACATTGCTATGAAGGGGACGCCGGACTTCCCAGCATTATTTAAAAAAAGATCCGAAATTAAATATAAAAAACAAGTTTTTCAACTGCAACAGCAGCAACATCAAAACTTTAAACGAACAGAAAATATTACATATATGATTGGGTTCACCTCACTCTTTAAGCCAGAGATTTTTTAGTACTTTCATAAGAGCTATTTATTCTAATTAACGGCCTTTGTGATTAAGCGGTCATTTTTAAAGAATTGAAACAAAATTCGAACTTTAGCTTAAAGAGCAAGGTATTGACTAGGGGCGAACCCCCTAATATACTTATTAAAAATATATGAATATAGAAGTTCGTTACGTAAGTTAATTCGTAAGTCACGTATATTTATTACCAATAAAAACGTTCGTAAATAAAATTAAACTTCGAGAAAGCCATTTAACCAAATAAAAGTAGATTAATATGAAATTTGTGTTTTAATTATTCATGTACTGTGAGCCAAGATCAAAACCTGCATTTATTCAAAAACGTTCAAAAATTAAATTAAAAAAACAAGTTTTTTAACTGAAAGTAAGGAGCGACATTAAAACTTAAAACGAACAGAAATTATTCCGTATATGAAAGGGGCTCTCCCCTCCTCAACGCCTTGCTATTTACGCTAAAGTTTGACTTTCTCAAAACTCTATTTTTTTTAAAAAATAAAAAACTTTAGCGTAAAGAGCGAGGCGTTGAGGAGGGGACAGCCCCTTTGACATATGGAATAATTTCTGTTCGTTTTAAGTTTTAATGTCGCTCCTTACTTTCAGTTAAAAAAAACTTGTTTTTTTTTTATTTAATCCACATAAAGCGCCATGTGCCACCGAAAATTGTATTTTGTTGGAATTTCTGGAGTGGAAATACTGGGGAGCATGAAAAGGGTACCATGCAAATCTACATGGTCGAAAACTAATAAGCAGAAACAAATAAAAATTAATGCTTCGAATTTTAAATGAAACATATATATGCGACTATGGTTCAAATAAACTAATTCGTAAATTTCTCTGAATTGGGAGAATTTGGATGAAATTTACTGATTTTATGGCTGGTGAAGGACAATTTAGAGCCTTATAAATTAGTCTTTCATTTTATGCAGGTTACTTTAGGACTTTTCTGTTCCTAATCGTCTTTTGTTGCATCGGTTGTGTGTTTTCAGTAAAGCGCTGTTTTTTTCAGAACTGCGCAAATTTAGGGAAAGAGTCAGTTTATTTGAACTAGTTTTGCAGATGATTGCTGCCTTAAAACTGCCAAGCAACAATTTTTGTTTGCCTTAAGTTTCATCTTCGCTCTTTACTTCCATCAGAAAAAAACTTTTTTTTTAATTAATCATTTAACAAATGTGGCGCTCTCTATTTTGTTACTTGATAAGGTATCCATACAATTTCATTTCCATTTAAACAAGCTCCCTCCTGAAATTTAAAGACCGTTGTTTCAATGCAAACATCCCTGAGGGTAAAAATAGAAAAAAAAGGAGACATCAGTGCCAAAAATGCAAAAATGTGATTTTAACTGTGGTTCAAGAGCTCTGTGTGTCTCCTATTTTGTGTTTTTGACAATGGTGTAATTCTCTGGAAGTCATTTCTGAGGGATTTCCGGTTCTTAGCATAGCATATGTTAAGTACGTAACTTAACCGAGTTACCTCTCCCCCCTAAACCCCCAAAAACAATCGTTTAAATAATGTAAACTCAATGAGAAACCACACTTTGCCATCAATTTATCTAGCAAATACCCGTTTGTCTGGTTTACTTGTACAGTCTATAGCGCTGGTTTAGTTATAATGCAGAAGTACCAAAAATTCTTTTGTAAAATATTGGCAATTTTAGGCTGTTTTTCGCTCTTTAGATGGCAGTGAACTAACTTTTGCATGTCTTGATGTTAACATGATTTCAAATTTAAATTTTTGCTGCAAACATGAGCTATCATCATGCTTTTATAACAAACTGACAAGGTAATCTTCTGGTCTCAAAATATGTTAGTCAGTTTCTAATTGGATTCATGCTTCAAGGACAATTGGTGTTGCTTAGGATTTCTTCTAAGATACATTTTATGAGCCATAATGTATTAGCTGTAGTTTAAGTGATGCGAACGATATTTGATATGGCGAAAAATGACTGTTATTGCAGAGAGGTAAATTAATAAGAGAATTGTTTCCTATAGGCCTATAAACATTTAGTAAAACATATAAGCCGCCAGGGCAAAGGTTCCAAGCCAAAAGTACAAACTTTACCCCTTCTCATGAGTATTTAGCACTTCAGACAACGGATTGTTTTCTATTACGCTGTTGAATTCCGATTAGAATCGGAAATCCGGTTGTGAGTTCTGATGCAGCAATTCTGTTAACGATGTTTGGAATAGAATGCTTTACTTGAATGGGTTTTTCATTGTTCTTCCTGTGCATGTTTTACAAAATAACGCTGTTCAGCTAGTGGATGGTTTACAGCCAAGGCTGTATCCAGGGGGGATTACGGGGTTTGACCCTCCTGCAAAATTTTTGTCCGAGTCGTAAAGCCGTAACAAAAATCGATACAAAATTTTGTTGATGAGTTTCTTAAAGTTTGTATACCCCCCCCCCCCTCCTCGACAAAAAATAACTCTTCGAACAAAAATCCTGGATACCCCCTTGATTAGAGTTCCATGATTCGGTACTAAACACGTACGAGCGTTTAAGGATGCTGCCCGTTTCCATACCACAGGTTATGGAAACGGGCAGCATCCAAAAGACCATCCAGAACAGCGTTCTGGATGGTCTTCCAGAACGCTGAACAATTCTTCAAATGGTCTTCCAAATGCTGGTCTTCCAAATGGTCTTCCAAATTGTCTTCCAAATTCTTCCAAATGTCTTCCAAATTCTTCCAAATTCTTCCAATTCTTCCAAATTCTTCCAAATGGTCTTCCAAATTCTTCATTTGGTCTTCCAAATGCTGAACAATTGGATGCTGCCAGAACAATTGAACAATGTTCATTTTCCAAAAGAACATTAATAATTAAAAATGAAAAGCAAACAAATCGAAACTGTTGATATTCTGTCATATTCTGTTGACTAAGCTAAAAATACGGACACATACAAGATCTTTATTTGTTGCAATAATTCTTGAAAGGTGTTAAAATTGGTATCACGAAAATCATTATCTTAATCTCATTTTGACGTTACCTTCTTACGTTGACTTCTCATCACGAGGTGCTTTATTTGATGTTTCAATACTTTTACATAGTTTTGAAATAAATTGCATTCATGCTTCCTTCTTTTTTTACATACCATAATGAGGCAAAATTATTTAGCTAAAAACTGTTTTAATTTGAAAGTAGGTGTAAAATATGCCGTAATGACTAAATCCGAACGTTTTTGGCTTAAAAATATTAGACCTATCCAGCCTTTCAATTTCTCTCAGTTCTAATCTCATTGGTGGTTTTCATTTGCTGTTCTCTTCTGGCTTCATACTCAAAGGAAGGCTCAGTGTGAAAACAGACTGTTTTTTCTAACAAATTCTTATGGAAACAAACTATCTTTCAAACAATCCTAGGTTACAGATACTTATTAGTTTTCTTGTAATTATCACCGACACAGTAGACCAATCAATGTTTAATTAAGAGGTGCGAAAATATACATGTTGGAAAACATACCTTTCAAAGCTGGAGAGATTTTCTTCCACACTGTCAGACATCCACTTCGGTGAAATTGCCCTAATGCTAATTCCATGTAAAATAATGGAAGGCCCCCAAATATAAGCATTACCATGTATGGAATTAAAAACGCACCTGCAAATTGAAAATTCAATTGAATGTTGGGAAAAAGAAATTTGGTCTTTAAGCCTTTTTGGAAAAAAACAACATTTTTTTGGAAAAAAAATACTTCTAAAGAAAAGATAAATTATATGTTTTATAAATACCCCAGCCTCCTCCCTAGGCCTAAAAGGCGAATCTCACTGCACCTTTTCAGGAAGCCATCTGCTTCATCCATCTAATTTCTACTTTTAGTAATGACTCTATAGTCTAGGGGTTATGTCCCATCTGGTGAATTTCAAACATTTAGACGGAAAAAAACTTTTTCTGGCCCTCTTCTCGAAAAAATTTTGCAATATCCACCCACCTGAAAAGATTTGACATTTTGAACAGCCACTTTTTTTATCATTTTTTAGTACCTGTAATAGTAAAGAAAAGAAAAAAGATTCAGAATACACGAATATAAGAGATATAGATATAGAAGTAAAAAAAATTCCAGTTTTTCCAATTGGAAACATTAAACGGGGTAATTTTCTTAAGGTGGAAAAACATAAAAAAACACAATAGTTTACGGGAGCTTGTAAGATCCCTGTAGATGAAAGAAAATAATAGTAATTCCCTTTACTGAATCCAGCTGTTTTTTCCAAGAAATTAAATAATTGCTAAACTCCAAGCAATCCTTAAATAACAATGCATAAGAATTTACACATAATCGTTTACTATGCCTCTTTTTTATGACCAAAATTTATTGTTTCAGCTACCTCATAGGAATACCTACGACTGTCTAAGAGAGTAGGGGCAATTTTGAGCCTGAAAATAATTGTGAAATAGAAGAAAGATTTCACTATGTTTTTGTATTTTAGAATTTCGTTAGAAATTTTTGTTTTGTGAAATTCTAATTTTGTTGGAAACTCCTTAAGACTCGCTTTACAAAATGTCACTGTAAAGGACGCTGTTCTTTTATTATAAAAGAAAGATATAGTTCTTACCCCCACCGTTTTTGTAGCAAACATAAGGAAACCTCCAAACATTTCCAAGATCGACAGCGAATCCAATAACAGCGAGTAGGAATTCCACTTTTTTCCCCCATGTTTCTCTTTCTTCATCACCGTGACGGATAGGAGAATCTTGTATGTCCAACTGGGGAATAAAATAGTGAAAACTCATGAGGAAAATAATTCACTTGTACTATTCAATAAAATTTTACAAGGCAACTCAACTGTAAATAGTACTTAGCATTCCTGGCGTCAGCCGAGGAGCATTCTAAAAGTCTAATAACAGCACGAACTACTTTTCATATTCATTAAGAGACGTGTGAACAGAAAATAGTATTAAAATATTGGAGCTGTTAATAATAAGCCCTAATAAAATACCAACCCTAAATTGTTATTGGAAAAAACTTGATGATGTTAATTTGATGTTTGTGATATTTTGGTATTGTTCTTAATGCAGTGGCTGTCCTTGTCCCCAGATTATTTTCTCCCAGACTAAGACAGAACCCCTCCAATTATCCAATTACAGCATCAACGGCAATCAGGTATGTTTGTAGGATGTTGTTTCAGGGGGGAGGGGGAGAAAATTCAAGGTAAGTGTAAAAAAAATACATGAAATTATATATAAATACAAGAAACTACAGTGATAATTTGTGAAAACGTTAGATTTATGTGGAGATGGAGGAGAAACAAGACCAAAGGCCTCTCAGGCAACTTCATCTGCGTCAAATCAGAAAATTAACGATTTAACTAAAAATGATTCACCCCTTTAATGGACCCTATAACTAGCCCAAAAAGACGCACTTGGAGATAGAAGAAGCTAAAGTCTTTCCGCCTCTTGCTCGTTTTCGTCGGTCCTTATGCTTGATAAGTCTTTCTTAAAGACTTGTGACAAAAACCCAAACTTTCGGACAAAGAGCGAGGTTTGAGGAGGGGTGATTCTAATATTGCTGCTTACTTTCTATTGAAAAACTATTTTATTTTATTTAATTTCTAATCGTTTTTTTTAATTAAACCAGGAAATCCATGAAAATTCCCCCGGGAACTTTCCTTCCCATGGAAAATTCTCCCCACTGAAACCCTCCTCCAGCACAGAAAATAACCCCAAAAATTTCTGTATATTTCCAAATGACAAGTACTATACGTGAACAATGGAAGGAGGAACAATGGGTAACTTTCAGCCTTTTCTCCAGGGACTATAGGGGTCTTGTTGTCCCTACAGGCATAGTTATTGAACCTTCTAACTTTACAGAATCAAATGAACATCTCCCACATCCCTTTTTATGTGGAAAAAAAGGGATGTGGGAGAGGGGCTAGGTGCCCTTCAATACTTTTTCTCAGTTAAAAATGGCTTTAGATCTTTTGGTTTATACTCAAATGAATCTTCTCTTGATTTTTAGGGCTATTGGTTCAATACAATCACCCCTGGAAAAAAAAAATTAAACATGACCTTTCTTCTAGCAAAAACAAAAATATAATTATACGTTTTTGTAGATAGGAGCCTGAAACAGTACATCTCTCTGATATGCTGAATCTGATAGTGTGATTTTCATTAAGCCCGCTTGACTTTTTGGGGGTGTTCAGGCAAATTTTGACAAATCAAGCAAATTTTCTCAAGCTCGTAGCTTTTGATGGGTAGCACTTAATGAATTTTATATTTTTTGAATCAACATACAAAGCCAATCTTTTTATGTAGTCATTGTTATCAAAATTATCTTTCTTAGAGTTTCGGTTGTTTTTGGGCTGAGTCGCTCCTTACCACTAACTGTTGGAATTGTGAGCCAGCATAACCTTATCTTATACTTTAGCTCCTCTTCCATCTTTAGATGTGCTCAAGGTGTGAGTGAAAATTTTCCAACCGTGTCTTAAATGCGCTGCAGCATAGAGCTTTCCTCACTCTGAGATTACACTTGAGTGGGTGGTACGTCAGTCTCGTTCGTATGTCCTGCCTTCTGGCTGCCACTGGAGAAGCAAGCTGGGCAGAGTGAATTCTGGCAGACTGATTGCATAACCGAGATACCACCATCTTCGTTGTCTGATCACTTCAGATGCGTCTGTTTGCTTCATGGTGAATTCCCAGGTTGGTTTACCTGTCCGTACACTTCATGTTTAGATCTTTCAAACGCAGTCTTTTTCATAAGGAGTCAATAACTTCTTCTGCTCATCTTTAAGTTTTAGGTCTTCAACATGTCCACCTTGTCTATTAGAATGTATTTGTGAAGGACGAAGCTACCTTCTAATTCGGGGCATTCGTCCCTGAAGCTGCTTGTACCATATCTGCCTCTTGCAGGCACATAATTTAGGTTTTTGAAGAATTCTGAGTAAAATGACAGTCTTATCATTCTGTCCGAATCCAATAGGGAATAAGATAGCAAAAAAGATAATGGAAAGGAGAATGAGCCTCTTCCAAAATGTCTCCAGCCATCGGCTCTTTGCAATGTGATCGGGAATGGAATGAAAGGTGAAAACATCGCATTTTAGTAAGTCAACGCTACTTTGCTAACTGCAATGATTTTTACTTTATACTAAATTTGAAAATAACCTACCTTAGATCTTTCTAGATGGGGCGTATCAGAGCTGCTGCTTTTTGTCTCTTCATTTTCTGATCCAGGCATGGATATTGCCATTTGATATTTTCACTATGCAAGTACCGTAACCTGTAACATCCCTCAAAAGTTTACTTGAATATATTCGAGCAATGAGAAAACCAAAGAAATTTTAAGATTACTACATCTCTATAAAAATCAAACTGTCAGCGTAATATCTTAACACCATAACAAGGTTTTGAAAGACAATTACAGTTTTTGCTGGATATTGAAACATTATAATAAAACATAAAAAATGCAACTGAACCAGCTAGACAACTTCTAAAAAAGGAATAGAAGATATATTTTTCGTATTTGCATGAGAGCAATTGAGATCGTAAAACCTTGCTAGCACTCATAAAGAACAGCAAAATTTACAATAGAGCAGTAAACTAACATAATTCTGTTTGTTTTTTCAAATGAAAAATAATGAATGAGGTGAAAATTTTGACGCACAGAGATCGTCACAAATAATAGTACTCTTTGATTCCCCGTTCTTGAAGCTAAATTTGAAGTTTTTATCACTGAACTTCCAATGAAAGGGAATATTTAGACATATTTACTTTCGGCAAAAATTCGTGGAACAATTTTTTGAAAGGCAATCAGTAAACAAAACAATTGCAATTACCTGTTCACTAAATTTTTTGAATTTTATTAATGGTCAGTATAAAGCCACCAGAAGAGATCTTCTTCTTTATCGAATTTAAGATCACTCGTGAACTGATAGTAAAACCGACTGTGTAAGTTTTGGCCAAATATTAACAAAATTTAAGGTTTCATTGAATATCTGACCCTAAGACGATTCATTTGTTGAATTTGTTGGTGGTAGACGAGGGAAATTTTTGGGAGTAGAAATAAGCCTTTTCCATTTTAAGCTGAAAATTGCAATAAGTACTAAACAGCACTTATTGCATGGTGTCAACATGAAACATTTTAAGGATGGTTTGTTCCTTTTAGAGAATTAATCAAAAAAACTTGCAAAAAAAATTGCACAAAATAAGTTTTTTTTTTTTTAAGTAAAGAACTCCATTAAACCAAAAACGAACAAAAGTAGAATCAAATAATCTACTAAGCATACAATTGCCACAAATAAGTATCAATAACAAAATTAAACCCAAAACAAAAAGAAATTAAAATAAGTCAAACTCAAAACGAGTAGAAAATAATCTGAGTAGGGTTCTAAACCCTATGCTTTCCAAAAGCCTGAATATACATTGTACATTACTGAAAAAAAAAAAATTCAAATGAATTTACTGAAAAAAATGTGCTTTGTCAGTTTAATTTGTAAACATGTGCTGATTTTTTTCCTTAAAATCTTAATTAATTTTTGATTTCTTAAAGTTACAAAAGTGAAAACATTTAAAAGAATTTATATAATTTATATATATATATATATATATATATATATATATATATATATATATATATATATATATATATATATATATATATATATATATATATATATATATATATATATATATATATATATATAACTTGTGTAAATATAATTGATAAAAATCAAGGTGAGGATTAGTGGCTAGAGTAGACATCTGGTAAGTTTCTGACTAGTTTCTGACTTGCTTGTACAATTTAAGAGTAATATTTGACTAATCTTAACGAGAAAAAGAAACTGCCGAAACCTCTAAAAAGAGTACCAAGATCTTTATCTCTTGGATGGTATGGAAAAGAGGTTTTTTTTAAACCTCTTGAGATAGCCATAAATATGTGGTTATCTCAAAATTTTTATTGGATGTATTTGGGGAAATTGTGGGCATGAGAGGGGGGTTAGTTGCCCTCCAATCACTTTCGACTATTAAAAAGGGCGCTAGCTCTTTCAATTTCCAATCGAATGAGCTCTTTTTGAAGTTTCTACGACAAAGCATTCTATAGAAACCTTATTTGCCCCCAGGGCATAACTTAGAACCCTTTTGCTGAGGGCTGCGGGGGGATTGTCATCCTCAAAGACGTAATTTCTGGAATTTTCAACTACGTTGAAAAAATGGCTATCTCAAAATATTGATTGGATGTGTTTGGGGAAATGGTGGGTGTGAGAGGGGGGTTAGTTTCTCTCCAATCAGTTTCTACTAGCCTATTAAAAAGAGTACTAGCCATTTCAATTTCCAATTGAATGAGCCCTTTTTGAAGTTTCTACGACAACGTTTTCTGTAAAAAACCTGATATGCCCCCAGGGCATAACTTACAACCATTGCCTTGAAGGCTGTGGGGGGGGAGGTCGTCATCCTCACAAACCTAATTTCCAGAACTTTCAACTACGTTGAACAAAATGGCTATCTCGATATGTGATTGGATGTGTTTGGGGAAATGGTGGGTGTGAGAGTACTTGGCCTCCAATCACTTTCGACAATTAAAAAGGGCACTAGCCCTTTCAATTTCCAATTGAATGAGCCCTTTTCGAAGTTTTTATGACAATGCTCTCTATAAAAACCTTATATGCGCCCTGGGCATAACTTACAACGGTTGCCCTGAGGGGCGTGGGGTGGGGGGGGGGTTATGATCCTCAAAGACATAATATCCAGAACTTTGAACTACGTTAAAAAAAAGGCTATCTCAAAATTTTAATTGGATGTGTTTGTGGAAATGGTGGGCGTGAGATGGGGGTTAGTTTCTGTCCAATCAGTTTTGACTAGTCTATTGAAAAGACATTAGTCCTTTCAATTTCCAATTGAATGAACCCTTTTTGAAGTTTCTAGGAAAATATTTTCTGTAAAAAACCTTATATTTCCCCAGGCCATAACGCACAACCATTGCCTTGAAGGCTGGGGGGGGGGGGGCTGTCATCCACAACTACGTTGAACTTTCAACTACGTTGAATAAAATAGCTAGCCCTTTCAATTTCCAATCAACTGGGCCCTTTTGAAGTTTCTACGAAAAGGCTTTCTATAAAAACCTTATATGCTTTCAGGGCAGTAAATCTTATCTTATCTTAAATACCTTATATGCTTCCAGGGCATAACTTACAACTCTTGCCCTGAGGGGTTTGTCATCCTCAAAGACATAACATCCAGACATTTCAACTACGTTGAAGAAAATGCCTATCTCAAAATTTTAATTAGATGTGTTTGGGCAAATGGTGGACGTGAGAGGGGGTTAGTTGCTCTCCAATCACTTTCGACAATTAAAAAGGGCACTAGCCCTTTCAGTTTCCAATCAAATGAGTTTTTTTGAAGTTTCTACGGCAACGCTTTCATTAAAAACCTTATGTGCCCCCAGGGCATAACTTACAACCCTTGTGCTGAGGGCTGTGGGGGGATTGTATCCTAATTTCATTTTGTATCCGAATGTGAAGAGCTGTCTGAGTTGCGGAATGAATGTTTTGGACGAGTGTTTGGGACTGAATGCTGGTTAATTGAGCGGATGACTGAGAGGAACGCATGTGCTATTAAACAGATGTGTAAGTTTCTTCGTCTAGGGATTAAATATAGGGAATCATGTTTAGGGGATAGCCTGTTACTATTCTTAGGATTTGAATTTTATTATATGGTGTTTGTTGGTTAAAAGTTGAACCCTGGTGTGTTTCTTTTTTGTCGTTTTGTTGTTCTTTTTTCTTTTTTGATTTTTATTATCTAAAGTTGTAATTTGTTCCTGAGCTTTATTTTGTATTTTGTATTATGTGTCGCTATGGCCCATAGGCTTTTTGCAATAAATCTTATCTTATCTTAAAATCCTTATATGCTTCCGGGGCATAACTTACAACTCTTGCCCTGAGGGGTTTGGGGAGTTTGTCATCCTCAAAGACATAACATCCAGACATTTCAACTACGTTGAAGAAAATGCCTATATCAAAATTGTAATTGGATGTGTTTGGGGAAATGGTGAGCATGAGAGGGGGGTAGTTTCCCTTCAATCACTTTCGACTATTACAAAGGGCACTAGCCCTTCCAGTTTCCAATCGAATGAGCCCTTTTTGAAGTTTCTACAAGAACACTTTCTATAAAAACCTTATGTGCCCCCAGGGCATAACTTACAATCCTTGTGCTGAGGGCTGTAGGGGGATTGTCATCCCCAAAGACGTAATTTCTGGACTTCTCAAATACGTTGAACAAAATGGCTATCTCAAAATTTTTATTGGGTGTGTTTGCAGAAATGGTGGGCGTGGGAGGGGTGTTGGTTGTCCTCAAATCACTTTTGACTATTAAAAGGGGACTAGCCCTTTTAATATCCAATTGAATGAACCCTTTTCAAAGTTTCTATGAAAACGCTCTATATAAAAACCTTATATGCCCCCTAGGCATATCTTACAACGCTTGCCCAGAGGGGCGGGGGGGGGGTTATGATCCTCAAAGACATAATACCCAGAACTTTCAACTACGTTGAAAAAATGGCTATCTCAAAATTTTGATTGGATGCATTTGGGGAAATGGTGGGCGTGATATGGGGGTCAGTTTCTCTCCAATCAGTTTTAACTAGTCTATTGAAAAGGCACTAGTCCTTTCAATTTCCAATTGAACGAACCCTTTTTGAAGTTTCTACGACAACATTTTCTGTATAAAAAAACCTTATATTTCCCCAAGGCATAAAATACAACCATTGCCTTGAAGGCTGGGGTAGGGGGTTGTCATCCACAAAGACCAAATTTCCAGAACTTTCAACTACGTTGAATAAAATGGCTAGTCCTTTCAATTTCCAATCGACTGAGCCCTATTTGAAGTTTCTAAGAAAATACTAGCTGATACTTACTGAATTTTTCATAGTTGATTTGAGTGGATTTTGTAAGGATAATGGGTGATATTTCTCACTTGCGTTTTCTAGAGAGTAATCCTTTTAGAGTGGGAGATGTTCTTTATGATGATTTACTTCCAGAAAGTATAAATGGTGATTTTTCCCCGCAAAGAGGTAGTTGTTATGTGGATGTGATTTCTTCAGGATTAGAGGTGAATGCAAGATCGTTTTGCCTCTGTCATTGGAATTGCCATGTAACTTCAACGCATTATGAAATTCTCCAGTTAATTGATAATGTAAATAGTAAATTTGATGTAAATGACCTTTGTGAAACTTTTTTAACTTCTGAGCATGTTCTGTCGTTATAATATAATTTTCTAGGATACAGGCTTATTGTAAGGAATAGAAAGAAAATGGGACGTGGAGGTTTGGCATTTTTGGTTAAGGATTATTTTGTTGCTAAAATAAGGGAAGACCTATCAGTTTGGATAGAAGGTAAGGTGGAATCTCTTACTCTTGAGCTGGAAGTTGGTGGAAAAAATATATTGATTACTGAGGTTTATAAGCCGCCGAGTACAGTTTGGGAGGAGTTTGAAAATGGTTTTAACAGTTTAATGGATGCAGTAGAATTAAGTAGTCTGGAGTGCATTTGCTTGGGGGATTTTAATTTTGATCTTTTAAGTTTATACAATGATAATTTGGATTTTTTAAACCTTTTCTCCAGTTATGATTTTTATCCATTAGTTGGGATTCCGACTCGTGTTACAGGATAGTCAGTTACACGTATTGACAGTATTTTCGTGCGATCCTGTGTATTACATAGCTGTTATGCTGACGTTATAGTAAATGAGGCTTCTGATCACTTTCCTATAGTAGCAGTGACTTCATATCAATATGTAATAAAGCAGAACAGTACAAAGGTTAAAAAAAGGCTGCTAAAAAAAGAGAACCTACAGAAGTTTAGAGAGGAACTAAGTATCCTGTCTTGGAAACCAGTTTATGAAGAATCTGAAAGTGCTTTCGCGGCATTCGATAAGTTCAAGCACATATTATAGCCAATATTTGACAGAACTTGCTCAGTAAAGAGAATAAAGGTGAGGAAAAAGGATCCCCGGAAACCTTGGGTAGATATGGAGCTACTAGATTTAATTAGAGAGAGAAATACATTGTATATGAGTTACTTAAATAGTAACCATGTCAAGATCTAACGGAATTTAAACAAATCCGTAATCAAGTAAATTGGCTATGGCGGTCATGCATCCGCTAATATTATGGATATAAATTTAAGGAAAATAAAGGAAATACGAAAACGACTTGGAATATTATAAACGAAATCGTAAATAAGAAGAAAGAGACCAAGAATCCTGCTAGTCTGATCTTTGATGGTATATTTGTTGATGGAAATGAAGAGGTGGCTAATTTCTTTGGTGAATATTTTTCTAAGATTGGTGAATCAATAAGTGAGAATCCATACGATGAAAATAATGAAATTATTGAGACGTTTAGTGATGAAACGGGAGTTGGATTGGAAATGTCTGCAGATGAAACGAATGTTGAAGAATTAAAACAGATAATAGGATTGGTAAAATCAAGTTCTCCAGGGAATGATGGAATTAATCTGAAAGTGTTCAAGCATGTTATGGTATATTTGTTGCCTTGTATTGTTTATTTGATTAACCTTTCTTTGAAGAAAGATGAATTTCCTACTCGGCTGAAAGAAGCTAAAGTTATTCCGCTTCACAAAGAAGGTTCAAAGACTGATCCGTCTTGGAGGCCGATTTAAATATTGCCCCTATTAGCTAAGATGTATGAAAAGTGATGCATCGACGGCTTTATAACCATCTGACTACTTACTTTTTTCTAAGTGATACCAAGTTTGGATTCAGTAAAAACCACTCTGCAATACATGAAGTCCAGCACCTAACAGATTTCATCAATGGTGCTCTCTAAAAAAGCGTACTGGTAATTTCAGTATTTATAGACTTTAGAAAGGCTTTTGACACGGTGGTTCATAAAACTGTATGAAATAGGCTAAGCCGCTTGGGGATCCAAGGGGCTATTCTGAAATTGTTTGAATATTATCTTAACCAGCGCATTATTAGAGTCTATATTAAAAATTATATGTCAAAAACTTTTATCTTTAAGTCTTGTGTGCCTCAAGGTTCAATACTTGAGCCACTTCTTTATATACTTTACGTTGATACAATGCGTTTTTATATATCAGATGCACTTATAACGTCTTTTGCTGATGACACGGTGTTTACGATTACAGCTACTTGTCTGAACCAATTAATTGAGAAGACAAATCAGTCCTTCTCTTAATTGATAAATATTACAAATTATAGGTACTTGATAGCGAATATTTCAAAAACAAATTTCATGATATTTTGTAGAAATATAGTTTCATGTGTTGTATATAGTGCAATTGTTTTAAACTATGAATATTATAAAGAATGCACATAGTGTTAAATACTTGGGCTTGAGTCTTAATTTTAATTTAAGTTGGAAATCACATTGTGATCTTGTGGCAGTTAAGATTTCAAGAGGTTTGGGTGTGATAAGAAGACTGAAAAATCAACTACCGTCAATTTTTTTACTTTTACTATATCATTCTATTGTTAGCCCTTATTTATCGTATGGTTGCATGCTATGGACTAGTAGTTTTATTTCAAGTTTTAGAAAGGTCCAAATTTTACAGAATAAAATAGTTCGTATTTTAGGTAATTAAATTCAGTTTGAAAATAGCACGTTAAATTGCTTTACAAATTTGAAAATTTTAAACATTTATCAGTTACGGGATTACCAGTTAGCAATTTTTATTTATCAATGTTTGAATAAGAGTTCACCGGAGCTATTTTTGGGAAATTTTTAAAACTAATTCTTCTTATTACTGTTATGAGACTAGAAATGCGAATGACCTTGGATCGGAGCTCCGGAATACTCAACTTGCTGCGTTTCTACCTCGTTTTGCGGGACCAGGGGTGTGGAATTCCCTCCCGGATGCAATTAGACAAGTTGATAATGTAGGCCAGCTCAAGAGTAGATTGAAGCGTTACCTTTTGGGTTATAATCTGAATGATTAATGTTTGGTTTGAAAATTGTTTGGACAGATAATGGTCGCATTTTCGTGAAATTACTCAGCCAAAGCGCACGGAGTCGGCTCTATAGCCTAGTTGATACTTATTGATTTTGTCATAGTTGATTTAGTTAGATGTATCTTTTTTTTTTTTTTTTTTTTTTTTTTTTTTTTTCGAGTGTATGTTTTAAGGATGATATGTGATATTTCTCACTTGCGATTTCTAGAGTGTAATCCTTTTAGAGTAGGAGATGTTCTTTATGTTGATTCAGTTCAAGTGCTGATTTTTCCCCTTAAAGAGATAGTTTTTATGTGGATGTAGAGCTTTATAATAATGGATTTGCAGCCATCGTAAACAAACCTTCGGGTTTTTATAGATGGCCGCTGTAAATTTGTTTGTATTTTTTTATGTTAAATAAATTAATTTGAATTTGAATTTGACTAGTCTATTAAAAAAAGCACTAGACCTTTCAATTTCCAATCGAATGAGCTCTTTTTGAAGTTTCTACGACAATATTTTCTGTAAAAAACCTCATATGCCCCCAGGGCATAACTTACAATCATTGTCTTGAAGGCTGTTGGGGGGGGGAGGGGTTGTAATCCACAAAGACCTAATTTCCAGAACTTTCAACTACGTTGAATAAAATGGCTAGCCCTTTCAATTTCCAATCGACTGAGCCCTTTTTGAAGTTTGAACTTACAAACCTTGCCCTGAGAGCCTTGGGGGTTTGTCATCCTCAAATACATAACATCCAGAAATTTAAACTACGTTGAAGAAAATACGCATCTCAAAATTTTAATTTCATGTGTTTGAGGAAATGGTGGGCGTGAGAGGGGGGTTAGTTGCTTCTCAATCACTTTCGACTAAAAGCGCACTAGCCCTTTCAATTTCCAATCAAATGATTTTTTTTTGAAGTTTCTACGACATCGCTTTGTCTAAAAACCTTATATGCCCCCCGGGCATAACTGACAACCCTTGCCCTGAGGTTTCTGAGGGGATTATCATCCTCAACGACCTAATTTCCAGAACTTTTAACTACGTTGAACAAAATGGATATCTCAAAATTTTGATTGCATGTGTTTGGAGAAATGGTGGGTGTGAGAGGGGGGTTATTTTCCCTCCAATTACTTTCAACTATTAAAAAGGGCACTAGCCCTTTCAATTCCCAATCCAGTGAGCCCTTTTTGAAGTTTTTACGATAACACTTTCTGTAAAACCCTTATACGCCCCAAGGACATAACTTGCAACCCTTGCCCTGAGGGCTGTAGGGGGAGTGTCATCTTCAAAGACCTAATTTTCAGAACTTATGACTGCTTTGAACAAAATGGATATCTCAAAATATTGATTGGATGCGTTTGGGGAAATGGTGGGCGTTAGAGGGGGGTTAGTGGCCCTCCAATTACATTCACCTATTAGAAAGGGCACTAGCCCTTTCAATTTCAAATCCAGTGAGCCCTTTTCGAAGTGATTATCACAACGCTTTCTATAAAAACCTTATATGCCCCCTGGGCATAACTTCCAACCCTTGCCCGGTGGGGCATGGGGGGGGGGGGGTTATGATCCTAAAAGACATAATATCCAGAACTTTTCAATATGTTGAAAAAATTGCAATCTCAAAATATTGATTGGATGTGTTTGGGGAAATGTTGGGCGTGAGATGGGGGTTAGTTTCTTTCCAATCAGTTTCGACTAGTCTATTAAAAAAGGCACTAGCTCTTTCAATTCCTAATCGAATGAGCCCTTTTCGATGTTTTTACTACAACACTTTCTATAAAAGCCTTATATGCCCCATGGACATAACTTGCAACCCTTGCCCTGAGTGCTATAGGGGGAGTGTCATCTTCAAAGACCTAATTTCCGGAACTTTCAACTACGTTGAATAAAATGGCTAGCCCTTTCAATTTCCAATCGACTGAGCCCTTTTTGAAGTTTGAACTTGCAACCCTTGCCCTGAGCGGTTTGGGGGTTTGTCATCCTCAGACATAACATCCAGAAATTTAAACTACGTTGAAGAAAATACGTATCTCAAAATTTTAATTTGATGTGTTTGGGGAAATGGTGGGCGTGAGAGGGGGGTTAGTTGCTTCTCAATCACTTTCGACTATTAAAAAGGGCACTAGCCCTTTCAATTTCCAATCAAATGAGTTTTTTTTACGTTTCTACGACATCACTTTCTATAAAAACCTTATATGCCCCCCGGGCATAACTGACAACCCTTGCCCTGAGGTTTTTGAGGGGATTATCATCGTCAACGACCTAATTTCCAGAACTTATAACTACGTTGAACAAAATGGATATCTGAAAATTTTGATTGCATGTGTTTGGAGAAATGGTGGGCGTGAGACGGGGGTTATTTTCCCTCCAATTACTTTCAACTATTAAAAAGGGCACTAGCCCTTTCAATTCCCAATCCAGTGAGCCCTTTTTGAAGTTTTTACGACAACACTTTCTATAAAAGCCTTATATGCCCCATGGACATAACTTGCAACCCTTGCTCTGAGGGCTGTAGGGGGAGTATCATCTTCAAAGACCTAATTTTCAGACCTTATGACTGCTTTGAACAAAATGGATATCTCATAATTATGATCGGATGCGTTTGCGGAAATGGTGGGCGTAAGAGGGAGATTAGTTTCTTTCCAATCAGTTTCGACTAGTCTATTAAAAAAAGGCACTAGCCCTTTCAATTCCCAATCGAATGAGCCCTTTTTGAAGTTTTTACGACAACACTTTCTATAAAAGCCTTATATGCCTCATGGACATAACTTGCAACCCTTGCCCTGAGGGCTGTAGGGGGAGGGGGGGTTGTTATTTTCAAAGACCTAATTTCCGGAACTTTCAACTACGTTGAATAAAATGGCTAGCCCTTTCAATTTCCAATCGACTGAGCCCTTTTTGAAGTTTGAACTTACAACCCTTGCCCTGAGGGGTTTGAGGGTTTGTCATCCTCAAAGACATAACATCCAGAAATTTAAACTAAGTTGAAGAAAATACGTATCAAAAGGGCACTAGCCCTTTCAATTCCCAATCCAGTGAGCCCTTTTTGAAGTTTTTACGACAACACTTTCTATAAAAGCCTTATATGCCCCATGGACATAACTTGCAACCCTTGCCCTGAGGGCTGTAGGGGGAGTGTCATCTTCAAAGACCTAATTTTCAGAACTTATGACTGCTTTGAACAAAATGGATATCTCAAAATATTGATTGAATGCGTTTGGGGAAATGGTGGGCGTAAGAGGGGGATTAGTTGCCCTCCAATTACATTCACCTACTAGAAAGGGCACTAGCCCTTTCAATTTCAAATCGAGTGAGCCCTTTTCGAAGTTTTTACGACAACGCTTTCTAGGTCTAAAGGAAAAAAATAAATAAATAATACATTGTGCCAACATTGTTCTTTACTTAGGTAGCGCTATTGCGCTGCCTATGATTAAGAGTGACTCTTTTTTACCAGGCTCTTACAATATGCAAACTAAAAGGGGGCACAAGGGCCTTTTGGTCAAGCCTTCCCGTTAAATATCCAGATTCTAGATTTCACTCTTATTTTTCGTGACATATACCTATTTCACTGAGGGTGGTTTAAACAAATTCCCCTCTCAGACTAAATTCTGGCACGCGTGCCTTGCTCCAGCCATTCCTAATCCTCTGACTATTCTTTAATTCCTGACAACTAAAATCCACACTGCTTAAATTACCATTAGCAAATCTTTATTTGTGTCTACTACTCTTATTGGTACCGTGAGTAGGTTGTCTCCTTTACCCCCTTCCTTCTGAATAACTAATTTAAATCTCCAAGTTTTTCCACTCCAAGTGTAGTTCTTCGAGTGGAAACCAATAGTCGGTAAATAAGAAAAGGGTAGAGCAACAAGCTTAGAAGCATTGTGTTTAATACCAAAATTTTAGTATTTTTGTATTTAGTTTATGTAGATCCACTCTTACAAAATTTATTAATACAGAACCATATGAACAGATAGCCGTGACTAGACCCCGGAAGTAAATCTATTCTTTTTTCCACTACCAAGCGCTGTTTTTCGTTTTGTAGGGTTGTTGTGGCAACTTTCTTACCATCTTGTTTTTTCCTATTATCATATATAAAAATCATCAAAAGTGAGAGTAAATCGAAAATGTAAATAATTTCCTAGACTACACTGCCTTTCCATTGCAGAATCTAATAAATGAAAATATTGAGAGAGAAAATGGGTATAATGTTAAACAAAGCAGTGGAACAAAAAAACTTTAAATATTAAAAATCCTAATAATAAAAATAATAAGAAATAAGCAAACTTATTGTTTTCATTCTCATTAGACATTTGTTTATGGGGAGAGAAAATGTTGCTATTTTCCATCGTGCCAACAGTGTGACACATATCACTTGCATTTTTCCTTACTGAATGAAACCCAAATGCTTTGCTTTTGTAACTATTAGAAGCTTCTTATTGCCATAAATAATTATATTTCCTTAGGATCTCTCTAGAATCTCGATTGAGTTTTAGTGAGGGGTTTACTATTTGATCCCAATCTCAAGAGACTATCTATCCACGATTAGACTCTAAAACTATCTGTTTTAAAATTACCATCAAAGGTAAGGTTTATATGTACACCTAAGAGTGATTAAACTGAGAATGAGCAAAACTTAGAAGATATTGAACAGAAAAGGCTATCCTTTCCCTGCCCCTCGTGTTTCTTGTTTCTTCTTGCTCCTTTTTTTGGTTCCTCTGCTTAGTTTAAACATTATACCGTTTTTCTCTCTGTATTTTCATTTTTTGAATTCTGTTAAAATCTGAAACAAGCGAAAATTAGCTTTTATGAGTTGGCAAACAGGAAATTATCAGAAATTACTATAAATGAAGAAAAGAAACCATACTGAACAGAGATTGCAATGAACAATGGAATTAAACTTAGGATAAACTGATATTACCAAACATAAGTGTGGTGCTGTGACCCATCCCACCAACAAAAAAGCTAGACCCTCGTCTTTGTTTCCCTATACAATTAAATAGGTTTTATAGCTGAAATTGAAAGTTTTCCGACTGCAGTTTTGGGAAAGCACGCATTAAAAAGAAGAAAATCATGACAAAAGTAATCTTCTTTTTGAAATAGCATATCTAAATCAACTATCATGAATGTTCTGTGTCTTGAAATTTTTTAAGCAAGGAAATATGGTGCTGTCATTTTGAAGCCTCTCAGAAGGCTAGAATAGTCATTTGTGGATGATTTGAAAAGAGTTGCAAAAAAATACTGACTCGCGCAAAATATTATTGTATTCCATGTAATTGTACAAGATATGGGGCTTGTCAGGAGTTGACGGGTGTAAGAACGAGTTGAACAAGTTGGAGGGCTCAGGTGCCCTGATACTTTCTACTCGCAGAACCAGAGAGGAACGAAAAATCACAGATGTGAAGGGCCTACTTTCCAATTAGGTTCCTAATTTATATTGTGAAAACAAATACTTATTGGGGCAAAATATTCATTGTATTAGGTACTGAGTTTTTTTAATTTATAACGTCTTGATCACATTAATATTTTTATTTTATAAATAAATTCTGATTTCCTAGGATATCAGCTCTTTACGATTTGTATTTCTTTTATTATCTGTTCTTTATTTTTCCAATTTAATTATTGCTATGTAAATTTTGTTTCTAAGAAGGTCTTTAGACATTTATTAAAATACTCTCTCTTTGCTTCAGTTGTTTTCTTCTCTAAGTGTAATGTTTAATGAATTTAGTCTCCCAATTCATTTTCTGGGTAATTTATGTGGATAGTTATCTTATTATTGAAAAATTTAAGTTTTCAGCTTTTTTTCAGAAGAGAAACGATTTTAATTAGAGAGATCAAAAAATGTGTAACCCTTTTTCCAATTAAATAATAAAACCCTTTTTTCCAATCAAATAAATTTTTATTTTGGCACACCGTACATGAATTGATTCTCTTGTCTCTTATCTTGTAATCACAGACAATTTAACCCTCTTCTTGATGTCATGGAGTCACCATAGGTTCGATACAATCATCATGGGAAAAATACAAATTCTTCCTTCAAAACCTTTTTAGATCGTTTTATTGGCCAGAAATCTCAATATGCCAGTTAAGAAAAAACCTATGTAGCCAATTTTGAAGCTGGGCCCCAGCACTCGACATGTTGCTACTCTTTCCTCTGGAAAATAGAGGGATCCACAGGGAACACATAGAACGTTGAAGGGTCCCAATGACTTATAATGAGCAGTTGTTGCATTGCCATTTCAATTCGTTTATCCAACGTGTATACACAGTTTTGTAGAAAAATTAAATTATTGTATACCTTGTTACAGTACGATGGATGGAAGTTTGCCTCTTGATCAGAGGTTTGCGGGTTCAATCCTGCCTGTGGTTAGGGTCAAATTATTCTTTAGTTTCTTCTTTAAATGTTGTCTATAGGCTATGGTATCTTCTGTTCTTTTATTGTTGACTGAACATTTCTTCATATCAACTTTCCAAACCCAATAATCATCCGAATCATTTTGAAAAGCAGCTATGTCAGGGTCTAATATTTTTTTCCCTTTTTTAACGTTTTTGAATTGCTGCAATCCCTTGTTAGGTATAGGTTGTTCGTTTGTCCTCTAGGCATTATGAAAGTACTTAGAGCGCCTTTTGTAAATGGACTAATTACGCTTGGTATTTTATACTGAGCCATGTTCCTTTTGTAATGCTTTATTCGTCATGGATGTAATTCTGGTAATGCGATTTCATTAAGTTCATTTTGTTGCGTTAAAAACTGTAAGCTTACTGGTTTTTATTTTGTCATATCTCTCTTTTTATGCTATAAGTGGATTTAAACTAATAGAAAATAATACTTCTTTTAAAATTTTCAGGTATTTCTCTAATTTAAATTAAAAATTTATAATTTTTGATGAAATACCATAAATATTTTGCTGCAAAGAGGGAGGCTTTGAATAGTTTGGAATGGAATAGGAGCGTACGTAGCTGTGCTGGCCAAAGGTGGCTTGGTGCTGCAGTGAGCTAACAGTAGTAGTAGTAGAAATAAAATGTAAAGCTCTGATTTCAGGACATACTCGTATTATTCGCTGTCTTTGGTTAATCGTTCTTTTGTGATTTTTTTAAAATTTAGTTAGCATTGTATATTTTTCTTAATGCCAAAGAGGGTCTTCAGACATTTTGCCAAAATATTAACTATTTACGTATTAAGTATTTCGTATTAACTTTTGCTTTAATGTGTGATAAGCTGAACTAGTTTAATGAGTTTAGTCTGCTTATTCTTTTTCATGTTAGTTTTTATGGATGATTATCTCATTTTCTTCTTATTATAGGCCAATTAAGTTTTCAGTTTTTATTAAGAAAAGAAACAATTTTAATTAGGGCCCAAAGCCTTAGAACATGTCTCTTTTACAAACTGTCAACTACAGATTAGCTCCTAACAGTTCTTAAAGTTTCCAAAACCTCATGATCTTTTAGCGAGCTTTAAATAAAAAGAGGAGATGGAGATTTTGAATCCGGACAAAATCAAAAATTTATATTCATAAAAGATATCAAACTAACCCTACTTTGTAAAAATGGTATACTTAATCTATTATTATTTATTGACCCTATTGAGTTATTTTTTTTTATCTCCATACCTTTCTAGATTTGATTTAGTAATGGATTTAGGTGTTTCAGAATGAAGGTAGTAAAATTAGCTTCTAAAATAGGAATTTCTATAAACATCCATAGCAACGCTTTATTTTTCTTTAATCTGGAGTTACAATCCCACTAAAAAGTTAGGATAACTCAAGTGTTTTTACGCTTATATAAAAAAAACTTCAGAGTATGGTTAATCATTTAGCTTAGCAAGGTACAATTTTGATAATGAGAAGCTTAAATATCAAGTTTGTATTGATATGAATTTGAAAGCCAGTTAATCTTTTTATTTACCATTGCTACCATAAGAAAATATCCTTATTAAAATAACTTTACTCCCTACTTTTTATAAGCTTTTGAATTGACCCCCCCCCCGACAAAAAACTGGCTCAGGCCTAAAAATAGCATTCTAAATGGCTGTTACATCAGTTTCAACGCTGTAGAATTGCATAAGAAAAGTGTTCGATAATGGGTCTTTATGTTCCTATCTTCTTGAGTATTTCCTGCAGAAGGGGTGATTGTAGGAACTAGGCAGAGGCCTAAATCTATCGTAATTACGAAGTACGCATATTACGATGAAGTTTGACTTGACCCACCTGACTTGACCCACCAAAGCCCCGGAGGGAAGAGCTGCAAGCTATGAACTTTGCTCATTGTTTATATGTAGTATTCATTATTGGTAAGTATACAGATCTCGGGGGAATTTTCTGCGGGGGAGGGGTACTTTTTATGAGAAGAATTTCCCGTTCGGAGGAAGCTTTCTGGGGCTGAACTTCCCAGAGTAAATTTTACTCGGGGGTAAATTTGCCAGAATTCACACAGTAAGTTTACTCGTTTTCCGCGGGAGAAATTCCCCAGAGGGGATTATCACCAGAAATAATCCTCCGTGAGAGAAACTTTCCATTGGAGAGGGGGCAGGGAAAAACTTTCCATATAGGGGGGGATTTCCGATATGAATGGAAAAACGATCAGTAATGAAATAAAAAAAGTGTTTTTTTTAATGAGAGGATGCCAGGGAGAATATTTCATGCGGGGTCGTGAGCAAGAAACTTTTTGGGAGACTTTGTAGTAAGGATGGAATTGTGCAGGCATAATTTTCCGAGAGGAGCATTTTACACGGGGGAGCTTTCCAAGAAGGAATTTTTCTCGGAGGGATTTCTTTGGAGAGGGAAGAAGGTTTCCCCGCATTATATGAAAAACTATCAAAAATTAAATGAAAAAAAGTTTTTTCAACTGAAAGTGAGGAGCCAAATTAAAACTTAGAACGAACAGAAATTGTTCCGTATATGAGGGGGACTACTTCCTCCTTAATATCCAGTCGTTTACGCCAAAGTTGGACCTTATGTCCAAATTCTTAAAGAACGACTCCTTAAACACAAGGACCATTTAGTAGCTAACCTTAAGTAATTAATATTTTTTAATGCTTAAAAACTTTAGCGTTAAGAGCGGGGCGTTGAGGTGAAGGTATCCCCTCTCATATACAGAATAATTTCTGTTCGTTCTAAGTTTTAATGTTGTTTCTTTTAATATAATTTAGAGACAGTGTCGTCTACGAAATTATCTATTCAAGGGGGTCGTGATGGCCTTTGACTTATAGAAGATCAAAACCGTGGCGCATATTTGCTCATTTATTTATGAATAAATCGTGTCTTTTTATATGACTGCATGTATCTTAAAAGCGACGGTGACACACAATGTGTGAAGTAACGGTAATCTTAACTGATTACAAGGTTTGTACCTAGTGATGGTTAATATTTAAAGCAGATCTGAAAATGCGAAAACAATAAACACACACTTCTCATGTGTGTAATGGCTAAAATAGAAAAACAAGATATTTTTCTTGCTTGGACCCAAGAAACGGTTACCTCGTATTATGATGGTTGTGATAAACCATCCATAGGTCATTCCTAGGGTAGAACTAAAGTAGATAGTCATAGAATTAAAGGATGAAAGATTGGATTGATTTTGGGTTGTCGCGTGACGGACAAGGATAAGCCTAAGCATGTTTTTTCCTCTCAAGGATTCAATATTTGCTTTCACAGCATATAGGGTTAAAAGAGTGATAACATATAAATTGTCAAACTATGATGTTCCTGTGCGGTGCAACGCACTTAACTTCAAAGATGACTAGGCCAGGGTAGGGGGCCTTTGCCACAGTTTGACAGTAATATTGTCATAAAATGTGTCTTTTTATGTGACGGCATGCATCTTAAAAGCAACGGTGACGCAAAATGTATGAAGTAACGGTGCCCTTAACTGATCACACGGTTCGTATCTAGAGATGGTTAGTATTTAAAGCAGATCCCAAAATGGGAAAACAATAAACACTCACTGTTCAGGTGTGTAGTGGCTAAAAAAGAAGTAAAAGATATTTTTCTTACTTGGACCCAAGATACGGCTACCTCGTATTATGACGGTTTTGATACACCGTTTTTGCTTTTTCCTCCCAAGGATCCAATACTTGCTTGCACAGCATATGGGGTTAAAAGAGTGATACCACGACTTATATAATGTAATTATAAGAAAAATGGTCAAACTAGGGTATTCCTGTGCGATGCGACGTACTTAGCATTAAACATGACTAGAGCCAGGGTAAGGGTCCTTTGCCCCGGTCCCTAAGTCCTAAATTTTTCTGAAGTTCTTGACAAATCTTGTTCTAATTATTAATTTCTTAATCAGTCAAAAAATCTCTCCCCCCGCACCCCGAAAAATTTTGTCAAATATACCTGGCTAGAGCCGCAGTTTGACAGTGATATTAATTAATTCACTCGATTCATGAGAAATTGATCCACTTGTAAACCGAAAGTAATATAACAAAGAGTCACGAACCCTAAACCTTGACCAGTAGTTCATCAATCTGTCTGTGTTAGCGAACTGTAAGTAAAGAGTGACCCGTGCCAACAGGAACCCTAATTCCAAAAGATAGAATTTTAATAATAATATGAATACATAACAAAAGTTTCCGATTTTTACGCTGAATCTAAATACATAAAATGCATTAAGTTTAAAGCTATAAGTTTAAAGTTATTAGCTTGCATGAGTTTAAGCAAAGAAAGGAAACACCCCATAAGGTGGGGTGGTCCTTATGAAATTTACTTCATCAAATTTGGTATTATCGGATGCTTCAATTTGAATATGCAAAACTAGGAAAATTTGCCTTTTTTTTCAAGAAGTTGGTCATGGATGCGTGGTTATTATTTTGTTGTTGCAGCTAATTTTTTTTAAGAGGTGATCGTAGCGAACCAGTGGTCGTAAAATGCCAAGAGATGGCAAATTTGAAAGGATGTTTGAAGATTTAGAGCCCTTTTTGAATAACATAGATTATGCCACAAACAAGCGCCAATTTCTGCCATAGAAAAAAAATTTGGCTGATTTCTGATATTTGGGCGGGAAAAAAAATATATATATATAATTGGGATAATAGCTTGCTAATTCTGGTGCCTAAACAAAATCGGACATGACGCTATCTTCCTGAATATAAGGAGTTAAAAATCTCCCTGTTCTTCTTGAACACTATCAATTAAATTATCTTTCCACTCTAACTGGAAATTGCCCACCCTTTCACTAAATTTTCTTGTATAAAAATTATATTCTGAAATATTATTACTTTAAATTCTTTTTTTTTGGGGGGGGGGGCAGAGGTAGCAAATCAACAAAGAGTTGTTCTCAGTTTTCTCCCATCTTTATTAATGACTTCTGTTTTTCCGCCTACTCTTTCTACATTGATATCACGTTCCCTGATCTATTTTATTGAGCACCGAACACCGTAACTAGTAATCAACATTCCCAACTTTAGGCACTCTTAGATATCGACTTAGACTGCCTCGACTTCACTCTTTTATAATTTGAAAAAATGTCACTTACCCATAAATATGTGGCAAGTCCTTTTGCTTTAGCTTCACAGCTTTAAATAGCCACCCCCTCCAGTCATACCGTCTAAACCTCTCTTCTCTCACTCTAGCTGGCACCAAGTCATCAATTTCAAATAGTTTTACCTGCCTTTAAGATTTAAGATCGACCAATCACAGCGATTTCCGCCGCTGCGCTTGCTTTTAACTGTTATCCCTGGAAATCATATCTTTATAAAAAAAAAAGAAAAAAAGACACGGACAAGCTTGAAAAAGCTGGAAACGAACGAATATCAGACCAGATCTTCTTTCGAAGATCGGTTTAATACAAGCAGAATTTATAGATTTTAATTTAAGATTTTATGGCAACTGAAGCTTATTTAATATTAATTAGCCATGCCGTTACTTGTGACTTTTTTCTCTTTTCTTTTTGCAAAACCAAACAATCAAGACTAGCCAATATTTCCGGCCTTTTTTCATGAGATAGAATTTTCTAAAAAGAATACTTAAACATTGGAAAAATTTCAAGTTTACAGGTGTCCGTTTTATATTTTCAGTAAATCTTTTGGAGAACGTTAAACTGTCAAGGATGTTTGGGCTGTTTTTGTAATAGAATTGTAGTCACTTTGGAACTTGTTCTATTGTGTATTTCATCAAACAATCTCCAATAGCTTGTAATTCATTGGATAATAAATAATAAAGCTTCCCAAAACAGCATTTGCTACCTTTGATAAATTGACATCTTACTTTTGATATAATTCCTGTTTGAACAAAAATTGAAATGTGTTTGCTTTTTAGCTTTTAATTTGATAAACATCAATTTGTTTTATTATGGTGACAGTGAAAATCAAGATAAACCTTAAAACATGTATTGCCACTTAACAGCTTTAGTTCCATGGTCCTATGACGGGTTGCGAATAAAGTTGCACAGCAAAGCTTGCAACTACATCTGGGTACAAAAAGTTTATATCCATTTTATAGTTGTCCTTTGATTGGAATTAATTAAAACACTTTTTTCACAAAATAAGTTTTTCAAAGAAAAGTAAAGAACTCCATTAAACAAAAAATGCGCAAAAATAAAATCAAATAATCTACCAAGCTCGAAACTACCACAAATCAGCATCGATAAATAAATGAAACCCAAAACAAACAAAAATTACAATAAATAACCGAGTCAAACTCAAAACGAACAGAAATTAACATAAGTTGGGCGCAAAACCCCTATGCCTTCCCAAGGCCAGAACAAAATTTGCACTTTACTGAAAAAAATATACATGTTTTTACTTTTTTTCAAATAATTTTAACATTTTGATTACTAAATATCAGCTTATATATGCCAATGCACATTTATTTGTATTTTTTCACTAAAGTTAAAATTTTGTTCTGGCCTTGGGAAGGCAGAGGGTTTTGCGCTCAACTTATGTTAATTTCTGCTCGTTTTGAGTTTGAATCGGTTATTTATTGTAATTTCTGTTCGTTTTGGTTTTCATTTATTTATCGATGCTGATTTGTGGTAGTTTCGAGCTTGGTAGATTATTTGATTTTATTTTTGCTCATTTTTTGTTTAATGAAGTTCTTTACTTTTCTTTGAAAAACTTATTTTGTGGAATTTTTTTTTATAATTAATTTCTGTTCGTTTTATATTGACAAAGTGTTTTCAGAGAAAATGAAAATAATACTTTTTATCTTTTTGTTTTTTAATAATTTATAGTTTGGCATGCTATTTGTATGCTGGAGAAAATTTTTCAACAATTTTTAACAACATACACCCTTTAAAAAATCTGGACACAAATAGTACTGTTTAACATAGTTTCATACCTCCTCTAGTTGACCTGAAATGGAAAACTTGATACCATTCGCAAAAAAATCTTTTTACTTTTTTGATAGCTTTGATACACTTATATTATTTTGATTAGGTTAAATTTTAAGAGCAGAAGTAGCCTCTAAAGTTTGAACATAATACCCTGAATCGTTCTTGGGATAATGCTGAGATTCCTTTTTGGGAATTAGCATTATCACAGTGCATTTTGATTTAATCTTAAGGCAACATTTAGTTTTTAAACATAATGGGCAAATGGGAGGGTGGGAGTGGAAGGGGGATTAGTTACCCTCCAACCAATTTTGACTATTAAAAAGGGCATAGCCCTTTCTATTTTCAATCGAATGAGCCCCTTTCAAAGTTCCCACGACAACTCCTTCGATACGAAGTGCCCTGGTCTAAACAATAACAAAAAAAAAAAATATTACTAATCACTTTCGACTATTAAAAGGGGCACTAGCCCTTTGGGTTTCAAATCGAATGAGCCCTTTTCTGAAGTTTCTACTACAATGTCTTCTATAAAACCTTATATGTCACTACGGCATAACTTAAAACCTTTGCCCTTAGGGCTGTGGCGGAGTATCCTCCTCAAAAACATATTTTCTATCTGAAAATCAACTACGCTAAACAAAGTAGACATCTAAAATCGTTCATTGGATGTATGTGAGAGAATGATGGGCGTGGGGCGGGGGGGGGGGCTAGTTGCACTCCAATCACCTTAGACTATTACAAAGGGCTCTAGCCATTTGAATTTCCTATCGAATGAGCTGTTTTTGAAGTTTCTACAGCAACGCCTTCTATAAAAACATTATATGTTCCCTGGGCATAACTTAAAACCCTTGCCCTGAGGGTTGTGGGGGATTGTCCTTCTCAAAAACATATTTTTATCTGGAAATTAACTAGTCTACGCTAAACAAAATGGATATCTCAAAATTTTGATTGGATGTGTTTGGGTGAATGATGGACGTGGGGTGGGGCTAGTTGCCCTCCAATCAGTTTCGACTATCAAAAAGGGCACTAGCCCTTTGCATTTCCAATCGAATGAGCCCCTTTTGAAGTTTCTATGACAACGCCTTCTATAAAAACTTTATATACCCAACAGACATAACTTAAAACCCTTGCCCTGAGGGTTGTTGGGGAGTGTCCTCCTCAAAAACATATTGTCTATATGAAAATCAACTACGCTGAACAAAATGGCAATATGAAAATTTTGATTTGATGTGTTTGGGGGAATGAAGGTCGTGGGGGAGGGGCTAGTTCCCCTCCAATCACTTTCAACTATTAAAAAGGACACTAGTCCTTTGAATTCCAAATCGAATGAGCCTGTTTTGAAGTTTCTACGACAACGCCTTCTATAAAAACCTTATATGCCCCCAGGGCATAACTTAGAACCTATGCCCTGAGGGTTGTGGGTGAGTGTCCTCCTGAAAACCATGTTTTCTATCTGAAAATCAACTACGCTGAACAAAATTGCTATCACAAAATTGTGCTTGGATGTGTTTGGGGGAACGATGGGCGTGGAGGGGGGGGGGCTAGTTGCCCTCCAATTACTTTCGACTATTAAAAAGGGCACTAGCCCTTTGAATTTCCAATCGAAAGAGCCTGTTTTGAAGTTTCGACGACAACACCTTCTATAAAAACCTTATATGCCCCAGGGCATAACTTAAACCTTTTGCCCTGAGGGTTGTGGGGGAGTGTCCTCCTCAAAAACACATTTTCTATCTGGAAATCAACTACGCTGAACAAAATGGTTATATCACAATTTTGATTGGATGTGTTTAGGTTAATGATGGGCGGGGGGGGGGGTCTATTTGTACTCCAATCGCTTTCGACTATTAAAAAAGGGCACTAGCTCTTTGAATTTCCAATCGAATGGGCCTGTTTTGAAGTTTCTACGACAACACCTTCTATAAAAACCTTATATGCCCCCAGGGCATAACTTAAACCCTTGCCCTGAAGGTTCTGGGAGAGGTTCTCCCTCAAAAAGATATTTACTATCTTGATATCTGCTACGCTGAAAAAATGCCTATCTCAAAATTTTGATTGGATGTGTTTGGGGGAATGATGGGCATGGCGGGTCTAGTTAACCTCCAATCACTTTCGACTATTAAAAGGGGCACTAGCCCTTTGCATTGCCAATCGAATGAGACTGTTTTGAAGTTTCTACGATAACACCTTCTATAAAAACCTTATATGCCCCCAAGGCATAGCTTAAAACCTTTTCTCCGACGGTTGTGGGGGAGTATCCTCCTAAAAAACATATTTTCTATCTGGAAATTAACTACGCTGAAGAAAATGGTTATCTCACAATTTTGATTGGATGTGTTTAGGTTAATGATGGGCGTGGGGGGGTCTTTTTTAACTCCAATCCCTTTCGACTATTAAAAAAGGCCACTAGCTCTTTGAATTTCCAATCAAATGAGCCTGTTTTGAAGTTTCTACGACAACGCCTTCTATAAAAACATTAAATGCCCCCTGGGCATAACTTAAAACCCTTGCCCTGAGGGTTGTGGGGGATTGTCCTTCTAAAAAACATATTTTTATCTGGAAATTAACTAGTCTACGCTAAACAAAATGGATATCTCAAAATTTTGATTGGATGTGTTTGGGTGAATGATGGACGTGGGGTGGGGCTAGTTGCCCTCCAATCATTTTCGACTATTACAAAGGGAACTAGCCCTTTGAATTTCCAATCAAATGAGCCCCTTTTGAAGTTTCTATGACAACTCATTCAATAAAAACTTTATATACCCCAGGACATAACTTAAAACCCTTGCCCTGAGGGTTGTTGGGGAGTGTCCTCCTCAAAAACATATTTTCTATCTGAAAATCAACTACGCTGAACAAAATGGCAATCTCAAAATTTTTATTTGATGTGTTTGGGGGAATGATGGTCGTGGGGGAGGGGTAGTTCCCCCCCCCCCAATCACTTTCAACTATTAAAAAGGGCACTAGCCCTTTGAATTCCAAATCGAATGAGCCTGTTTTGAAGTTTCTACGACAACACCTTCTATAAAAACCTTATATGCCCCCAGGGCATAACTTAAAACCTTTGCCACTTAAAACAAGGGCATAACTTCACCTACAACCTGAGGTTTGTGGGTGAGTGTCCTCCTCAAAAACATGTTTTCTATCTGAAAATCTACTACGCTGAACAAAATTGTTATCTCAAAATTTTGATTGGATGTGTTTGGGGGAACGATGGGCGTGGGGGGGGGGGGGGGCTAGTTTCCCTCCAATCACTTTTGATTATTAAAAAGGGCAATAGCCCTTTGAATTTCTAATCGAAAGAGCCTGTTTTGAAGTTTCGATGACAACACCTTCTTTAAAAACCTTGTATGCCCCCTGGGCATAACTTAAACCTTTTGCCCTGAGGGTTGTGGGGGAGTGTCCTCCTCAAAAACACATGTTCTATCTGGAAATCAACTACGCTGAACAAAATGGTTGTATCACAATTTTTATTGGATGTCTTTAGGTTTATGATGGGCGAGGGGGGGGGGTCTAGTTGTACTCCAATCGCTTTTGACTATTAAAAAAGGGCACTAGCTCTTTGAATATCCAATCGAATGAGCCTGTTTTGAAGTTTCTACGATAACGCCTTCTATAAAAACCTTATATGGCCCCAGGGCATAACTTAAAACCCTTCCCCCGAGGGTTGTGGGGGAGTGTCCTCCTCAAAAAGATATTTTCTATCTGGAAATCAGCTACGCTGACAAAATACCTTTCTCAAAATTTTTATTGGATGTGTTTGGGAGAATGCTTGGCGTGAGGGGGGGGGCTAGTTGCCTTCCAATCACTTTCGGCTATTAAGAAGGGCACTAGAACTCTCGATTTCCAATCGAATGAATCCCTTTTGAAGTCTCTACGACGACCCCTTCTAGATGAAGTGCCCCCAGGGTATAACTTAAAACCCTTGCCCCGAGGGTTATGGGAGAGTGTCCTCCTCAAAATTATATTTTCTATCAGGAAATCAGATACGCTAACAAAATACCTATCTCAAATTTTTTATTGAATGTGTTTGGGGGAATGATGGGCGTG